>NC_079147.1:292463864-292764067 GCF_945859685.1 Eupeodes corollae
GACAAATGATTGGTTCGACGTCATGAATGTTAGGTTTCCTTACAGCGATTGACGTGAAAGGGTCCACGCATACGGGCTACATTTGGAAACCCATAATAAAATTTTAAATGGCATATACAGGGTGTCCCGTAAGTAATGGATAACCCTGAAATGCCGCATAGTAGACTTTATGACCGTCCTGAAAACTGATAAAAAAAAGTTCTATCCCAACCACAAGAAAAGTTACATGCATTTTTTTGTATGTTAATGTACGTCATCGTTAGTTATATCCCACCAAAACACAATATTGAACTTTTTGAAAAACATCTTACTAGCATTGATTTTGATAAAAAATTCAACAATAATTTGCATACAAGTTTTATTATTAGTGATTTCCATTTATCCGATATAAATTGGTCATATTCCTTAAGTGAAAATATGCTTATCCCATGTAATTTAAAAAAAGATTCTGAATTAACATTTATTGATCATTTATTTGCTTAAAAACTAATATCAAATTAATAGTATTGTAAATAATTTAGGTAAAATTCTTGATTTAGTTTTTACATCACAAGATGAATTGAAAGTTTCAATCACAGATACTATTCCGTATAGTTTGTTAAACAGTTCTGTCCACCATAAGAAATTATATATTGAAATAAAATTATATAGATATTTAAAATTTAACTGTAACAATCCAAAATTATTTAACTTCTGAAAATCAAACTTCATTGAACTCGATAATTATCTTGGAACTGTAGACTGGAATACTGAATTTTTAAACCTAAACTTGAAGAATATGCTTAACCGTTTCACGGGCATCTTAAATACAGCTTTTAACTTATTTGTACCTTATGAAACAGAAAAGAATATCTCAAAACCTCCACCATAAATCAAAATGCTGACACATTTAAAACATTTAAAAAATAAATCATTTGCCAAGTATAAAATGTCAAACACTTTAGAAGACAAACATTAATTTTGTAAACTTCGTAAAGAATTCATGGTTCTCAGCAAATTCTTGCACAGGAATTATATTTCGAATATTGAGCTTAATTTGAAAATTGATCTGCAACGATTCTGGAGTTGTATGAATTCTAAAAGAAAATCAATTGGCATTTCAACTACTACGAATTTTAGAGTTGATAATTCTACTGACATTAATAAAACTCTTGATCTTTTTGCTCAATTTTTTGAATCTGTTTACTCAACTTCACATAAAAACTTCGATTTTCTTTCAGATTTTACCCCTAAAGTAGATAATTGGCTCAATACACTTAGAATTATCTGAAGTATTAAATGGTCTACAGAATCTTAAACCCAATCACATTCCTGGTATCAATGGCATTCCTAATCTTGTATGATTTCCATTGCGAATTGTATTCAACTTATCTTTATCGTCCGGAATATTTTGGACGAATGGAAATCTTCTTTTCTGATCCCAATTTATAAGTCTGGTTCGATAAATAATGTTGAAAAACAGAGGCATTTGTTAGCTGTCCACAATTCCTAATTTGCTCGAAAGTTTAGTAAATACCAAACTGAATTTTTCGTAAAAGAACATGTAAGTGATGCCAAGCATGAGTTTATATCGGGTAGATTAACTATTACTAATCCCGCATGTTTTTCCTCTTTCGTTATTAATTGTATTTAAAGTCAAATTGCAATGCCCTTAACTATTTTGGAAAACTTAATTTAATTATTGTTGGAGATCTGAATTCGAGAGTTGGATTGGACCAATGTTGTTATGAGCAGTTGGTGTGTGCATCGAAACTGTTATTTGAAAGAAACTCTAAGGATAATATTTTGGATGAAAAGGGAAAGCAGCTGTTAGAATTTTGTAAAACTTTCGACCTCACAATTATTAATGGAAGAACCAGAAGTAATAAGCTTGGTTCAATAACTTTTTTAGGCTCTTCAACAAATGATTTTTGCTGCGTAGCAACTGATTGTGTGAAAATAATTAAAGGTTTTAAGGTTCGTAGTCAACACTTATCGGATCACATGCTAATTGAAGTGGTACTTCAATTGAAGGGGCGTTCTCTGTGTAAATGTGAAGTGGAACCGAGCTGCAACTACTACCAAAACTAATACTGAGAGAGCATCATATTGAAGTTTTTCAGCAGAACTTATCCTTGGAACTAGCTCAAGTGCACCTGGAACGCGAAGAACCCATTCGATTAGATTTTCTTGATGAAATGATTACCAAAAGTGCGCCAAAAAATATTCAAAGACGGCATTGCATAAATAAATTGTTCAATCGGGAGTGGGAAAAAGCGAGGGGAAGGCATTCCGGCAGCTTGATTTATACCGTTAATTCTACACAGATATATTCAAGAAAATGTACTTAGAAGCTAACAAGAATCTAAAACTAATTTGTACGAACTCAAAGAAAAATCCTTTTGCTCAACTAGTGCAGGAAGCTTCAAGCACAACGAATGCAAAACAGTTTTGGAAAGCTATAAGATGTATATCTAGCCGAGAATTATTGAAGAATTTCCTTCATAAACTGTTCATTAAAAATTTGTTTATCTGTTCTTTTCACAAGACTTACAACATGCAAAGGAGAACCTACTTAGTGATTTTCAGGCTGGATTTAGGCAAAATCATTCAACAACCGACCAGATTTTCACTCTAATGAATATTGTGCAACCGTTCGAGGACCAACATAAGGAACTGTACGGTTTTTACGTCGATTTTAAAGCAGCTTTTGATTCTATCAATAGAAGGTCACTATTTTAAAAATTGTCATTGATGGGAATGTCCACAAAGATGCTAAGTACTCTAAAACTCTTGTACGCGGATACACAATCAGCAGTTTGGAATGGAAAGATACTTTCGGAATGGTTTCCAACAAACATGGGAGTAAAACAGGGGTGTGTTCTAAGTACTCTTTTGTTCATTCTATTTCTTGACGACCTGAATGATGTGCTTTGCGGTGGAATATTGTGGGCTGGAAGGAGAATTAAAGTGCGCATGTATGCTGATGATATTGTTCTCTTATCGGACATGACTCAAGGACTTAGTCGCATGATTTTGAACCTTGAAGAATACTGTGCAAAATGGAATCTCACGGTGAATTTGAGTAATTCCAAGATGATGATATTTCGAAAGGCCGGTGGACGGTATGCCCAAAAAGAAAAGTGGAAATTTGCTTGTGAAGATATATTAAAATCGTCAAGGAGTACGAATATCTTGGCATGAAAATATCAACAAATTTAAATCCTGCATTAATTCGAGTACACTCAGTTTAAGTGCAAAGTAAACCTTTTTGATGTGACTTCTATATCAGTCATTTTTTACGCTGCTCATGTTTGAGGTTACGGACAAAGTGAAGAAGTTGGTTTTTAGATTTTTTCTAAAGAGATTGTTCAAACTCCCTTCGAACTGTCCAAACTATATGCTTTTATAAGGAACGGGATTGTCGCCATTATTTACTGCAACCTTCAAGCTTCACTTGCAATGTCGCAGCCCTTTAACCACCCGACTAGGCTTGTTGTAACGCATGCTATCTCTTCCAAATCTTTGTTTTACAAAAAGTGGTAACTTTTGTCAAGAAGATACAACCTGGATGCAAATGTTACGTTTGGTAATATGGATGCTTGGAGAGAGAATTTGTATGTTTTTATAAGGAGACTGGATGAGAAACTGAGAGAGGAGTTTAGAAGCAAGCCTAGTCATCTCTTTATAGACGATATAACTGCACACTTAATTACGACTTAAATGAATCTAATTATTTTCGGTATGGAAAAAGTGCCTTCAACATATCAACCATTTTTAGAGCAAGACGAGAACTGCTTAACTTGAATTTCAAACCACACAGGGATGATCTTACTTTATTTTGCACTTTATGTAATCTTGGATCACGAGAGGATGTATTCCATTTTATAGCAATAAGACCGGTTCTCAGTGAGATAAGAAGGGTTCTTTTGACAGCTCGAAAATAACATTAGAGAGAACAACAAATATTTTAAATGGATGTGAAAGATGGAAGCCGCTTGCTGCATTCTGTAAGGAAGCTGTTAGCTACAGAGCCAAAATAATAGCAGAAGAATGTTAAAAAAAGTTTACCAAAAATAAAAAATACCCAACCCATGTACTACATATTTATTTAAAACAAAAATTGTTTCTTAAAAAAAAACGTATTATTATAAATTGTTTTAAAAAATATTATTTTACTTGCCATCTGAGGTGACGGCCAAGGCCATACTTTAAAAGATTGTACGCTAAATAACTAATGTTAAATATGTAATCAAAATTACTTTAAAAGAAATAAATCAATCTTATTAATATTAAAACATAGAAAGTCAAAGTCAAGTATACGCTGTCTACACGGATTTTAGTAAGGCATTTGATTTTGTATGCCACATCATACTGCTTCGTAAGCTTCATGACTTTCTGATTCACTCTAATCTCCTTCAGTGGATTTCATTTTTTTAACTGATAGGGTACAAAAAGTAAAACTTAACAATCAAACCTCGAGATCTATTAAACGTACCTCAGGAGTTCCCCAGGGCAGTCATCTTGGGCCACTTTTATTTAAAATCTTTATCAATGATATTTGCAAAGGCATTAAATTCAGCCAATGTCTCATATATGCTGATGATCTTAAATTATTTTTAAAAGTCAATTTCATTTATGATTGCTTCAATCTTCAAATAGACCTCGATCATTTATCAAACTGGTAACGTTAACTATCTTGAACTTAATATCAAGAACTACTCTGTCTTTCAACTTATAAGTTTGCATATTCATTTAATCGTACGTATCCCTCTTCAGAGAATTGCTACAGTAAAGGATTTGGGTGTCTCCTTTGATTCCAAGTTTACATTTGTTCCTCACATAGATGCTATTTCCGCTAAAGCTAACTCTTTCATTTAAAGAAATTCGACTGACTTTTCTATATAACTCATTAGTACGATCCGTAGTTGAGTATGCTGATGTCAGATGGAATCCTTTCCAACAATAGAATTTATAGAATTGAGAAAGTTCAGAATCGTTTAAAAAAAACTCGTTAAGGCTCCGTGACGTAGATGCGCAGAATTAAACAAGTTAGTTGTATCATGACTTTAAAATAGTTTAGCTTTGGGAACATACAAATTGTCACCATTTTTGTAGTAAATTTTAACAATTGTTTTGTAACGGCGGCGTCCTTATAAACTGTCAAATATTAAAATATGACAGCCTCTGATCTCCGAAAACACAAAGACTGATAACACAAATTCTTTTTTTGTTTGAAACATCAATCTTTGAGAATGTTAATTAGAAGTGAATGTTGCTGAAATTATGTTTCAGAAATGTTCTGTTTATAAGTTTAAGAAAAACAAGTTAATATTTTTGTGAGCTGCTTATTTCAAATATTGATTTTATTGGTGTAGAATAAATATATTTCAAATTAAATTAAAACACTGATATACACTCATTGCACCTTCCACGAATAATGTCAAAGCAAATTACTCTAAGTCTTCTAATTGATACCAATTATCAATATACTAAATCCTTCCATTGCTTTTAAATTTTTGAGTTCAAAGTGTTAATTTATTTCCTCATAATTTTATGATTAAAACAAAAATAAAAATATAAGTAATATAATAATTTTACTCTCCTAATCTGTTAACTCAAAATAATATTCATTCAACCAAATTAAATCAATTAAAAATATTTTGTAGACCTACTTTAATAAAAAATTAATAAATTCACAAATTTTAACGAACAAAGTTCAATTGAAAAATCCCTCTAATTCCTCAAATTGTATTTTAACTAAAATTATGATGATGATGAATTCAAAGGACCTTAAAACAAAACTATACTTAAACCAAACAAGCAATAATGTGCTTAAAAATAATTAAATAAATATTCCAGTTAAACGATTAGCCCATAGCCAGTTCAAAAGCCATTTATCGTTTATGTTTTCATACTTAAAATTCCATGTTTTGTGTTTTTTTAAATATTTTTATTTTTAGTATAGTTTTATTTTTGTGTAGTAATAAATTGTTTTATTATCCATTAACAATTGAGTTGGGGATATTATGTTTCCATTATATGACAGTAGAATCTCTTTTATTCTCCCTTTCAATCTAACCAAAACTTTTATTCTAGTTTGTACAGATAAGCAACTACGGTAAAACCCGTTTAAGTGCACATATTCAGTTTTCTATGTATTTAAAACAAACAATTCTTACAAAACAAAAATTGGTTAATATTTTAGTAGTGAATTTTAAGGCTGAACGTCAAAAGAAGTTGATGTTCAAATGGTAGACATGTGCATTCAAGAGGACATAAGCTTCCACAGGTATTTCTCAAAACCCACCTCTGTCTATCAACTCCTACTCTCACCTCCCCGCGGTGTACATCGGGTGCCTAGTACCTCAACTGGAGATTGGGTTCCAACCATAGTGGAAAGTTGTTGGGGGCAGCAAACGAGAGAGGGGGGAGAGGTGTTTTCACTCCTTATCCAAATGCAGCGGACGTCTACAGTTCCAGTAAGGTTGAACTACTTAGTGAACACCATATACTGCTTCTTTGACATATTCGGAGCCCAGGCCTATAAGGAGCGGTTTATTCGGCTCCCATTCTTTGGAGTTCTACTAAGGATCTGGCCCTCCAGGTTAGGGGTTATGCCGTCAGGGTGACTTAATGGCCACGTAAAAATACCTTTAGTTGCGAAGCACCAACAAACCTCGGATACGGACAAATTCACTGTTGACAACCCACGCAAACGATATAAGGACAACGAACTTCGGATCTCTACGTGGAATGTTAGGTCCTTTAACAGACCACGTGCAACCGAACAATTAGCGGAAGACCTAAACTGCTGCAAGGCAGATATTACTGCCATCCAAGAAGTGCGATGCGATGGACCAGGCAAACGCAAACTAAAAGACTGCGATCCAGAACAAAGACATCGACTATATGGGTGTGGATTAGTTGTTGGAACTAGACTCAGGCAAAAAGTCTTGAGTTTCAACAGTGTGAGCGAGTGCATCATGATAATCCGCATCAATCTAAATTCGCCAACATAAGCCTCATGCCCCAACAGAGGAGAAAGATGAAGACACCAAAGACATACTCTTCTAGCTCTTGGACAAGACATATGAGCAGTGCCCTGGCTATGACATTAAAATTGTCTTAGGAGATTTTAATGCCAAGCTAGGAAGAGAAGAAATCTTTGGTGGCACAATAGGGAAATACAGCCTGCACGAAACCACCTCCGACAACGGATTCAGGCTGGTAGCTTGTACGCAGTTCACACATCTTAATATCCACAAAGGGACATGGAAATCTCCTGATCAATCAACCGTCAACCAGACTGACCACATTGCGATCGACGCACAAAACTTCTCCAGTATACAGGATGTCCGAACATTCCGAAGGGCCAACATTGACTCGGACCACTTGGTGTAGCCAAGGTACGGCTACGGATATCCCGATCCAAGCCAAAACAAGGAAGTACTGTGAGAAGATTCGACGTTAGACGGCTTCAATCTCAAGAGACTGCCATGTCCTTTTCCGATCGAGTCTCTAATAACCTCTTAAGGAGTCCTATGCTTCCTGCATTAAGCATTGAAAACCAGTGGCAACATTGCCTTGCAGCCATCAGAGATGCCACCTCTGAGGTGCAAGGTTTCACACGGCCACCACAGCGAAACCCCTGGCTTGACGACGAATGCGGGCAAGCGCACGCAGCGAAACAAGAGACATAAAAACGGCTCTGCATAAAAGGACCAGAGCTGCTCGCGAGCTCTACGAGCAGAAGAGGAGAGAAGAACACAAATTTCTTAGATGAAAAAAAGAGGGCACGACAAGCGCACGATCGAGGAGATAGAGAAATGTCACAACAGGAATGAGGTTTGTAAATTTTACCAAAAGGTAAAAAAAAACACCTCCCAAGAGTACCAGCCACGAACCGAAGCCTGTAAAGACGATCAGGGGAACATCGTAGTAGAACCGCAGTCAATGTCGAGAATATGCAAAAATCACTTCTCCTAATTATATAACGGCGATGACTAACCGAATTCCGCTGTAAGGGAGATAGAACCACTCAACCTCGGCGACGCAGATCAACAATTCCGCCTACCCCACGTTGACGAAGTGAAGATGGCTATATCTAAACTTAAGTCAAACAAAGCTGCTGGAGCTGAAGGCATCGCTGCCGAACTTATCAAAGCAGCAGGCGATGACTTAGTACTGAGCATGCACCAACTCATCTGCAAAATATGGTCGAAAGAAAGCATGCCCGATGAGTGGAATCTCAGCATAGTGTGCTCGATACATAAGAAAGGAGACCCTCTAAACTGCGCCAACTACAGAGGCATCAGTCTCCTTCATATTGCGTATAAGATCCTCTCTACCGTATTATGTTAACGTCTGAAGCCATTCGTCAATAACATGATTGGTCCTTATCAGTGTGGCTTCAGACCAGGAAAGTCCACTATCGACCAAATATTCACACTACGGCAGATCTTGGAAAAAACTCGGGAACTTCAAATCGATACCCACCACCTCCTTATCGATTTTAAAGAGCTCTACAGAGCAATGTATAGTTTTTGCATCCCTGTCAAACTTATCCGTTTGTGCAGAATGATGATGGAGAATTCACGCTGCTCTATCAAGGTCGGAAAAGTTCTTACCGATGCATTTGATGTCAAAAAAGGTTTTAGACAAGGCGATGCACTGTCATGCGACTTCTTCAACATCGTTCTAGAAAGAATTGTGCAAAACTCAACCGTCAACACTAGAGGCACAATCTTCCAAAGGTCCATCCAATTACTCGGATACGCAGATGATATTGACATAAAATGTCAGTGGAGCGTTTTTGAGCATTGCGACGGAAGCGAAGAAGATGGGTTTAGTGGTCAATGAGGGCAAGACCAAGTATATGCTGTCATCAAAAAAGGACAATGAACGACGACGTCTTGGACAAAACGTCACCATGGACAGCTATAACTTTGAGGTAGTTAAGGACTTTGTCTACCTAGGCACCGCTATTAATGCAGACAACGACACCAGCGCTGAAATCAAACGAAGAATAACTCTTGCAAATCGCTGCTTCTTTGGACTTAGAAGGCAATTGAGAAGTAAAGTCCTCTCTCGAGCATATAAAATCACCATCTATAAGACACTCATCATCCCGGTTCTCATTTATGGCGCTGAGGCCTGGACCCTGTCAAAGAAAGATGAGAGCGTCTTAGGATGCTTCGAGAGAAAAATTCTTCGGGCGATTTTTGGTCCCGTAGGCATAGATGGAGAAGATATAACGACGAGCTGTACGGGCTGTACAGCGACACTGACCTAGTTAGCAGAATTAAAGTCCAACGGCTTTGACGGCTAGGTCATGTAGAGCGGATGGACATCAACGCTCCAGCCCGGAAGGTCTTCGAATCCAATCCTGAGGGACGGCGTAGTAGAGGAAGACCGCAACTCAAGTGGCGCACCCAGGTGGGAGAGGACCTCAACCAACTTGGCGTACGAAACTGGAGACAGCTAGCTAGGGACCGAACTGGCTGGAGACGCATGTTGGTTGAGGCCCAGGTCCGCCCGGACTGTAGCGCCACCTTAAGTAAGTAAGTAAGTCAAAAGAAGTTTGTGCGTTATGTGTAGTTAAGACATCCTTTGGCAAGCAAAGTTTGTTAAAAATATACAAAATAAAAGGCAATTAAGTGGGCATGATTGTTAAGCAAGATGTACTTATAAGATGAGTTTTACAAGCAAATATACTTAGAATGTTGCTACTTAAATTTGGAAGTCACATAAATGCGGCTTAGGTTCTAAAGCACGAGGCACTTTTCCGGCTTTTACTGTATCTGATACATGAATATCGTTAAAAAAAAAACTACTAAAAACCATGAATATTTTGAATGTGGGTACTTACACTCTTCGCACTGTGGAATTGGAATCCCATTTTGGCGAGTTGATTCGGATCATAACATATATCCAATGAAGGCTTAAAATCCCGTCAGTTTCAATTAATCTATTCGTTTGGTTCAATTGTTTAAGCCTTTATGCACTATTTTTTGTTTTTTTTTTTATATGTTTTTGTATATTTTCATTTCAATCCAATTCCAATCAAATGGTGGATGAATGAATATGTTTGAATTTTATTGGCAGAAGGGTAAAGGGCGTAGGTAGAAAAGAGTGCATGGAAACTGACAGCTGAAATTTTGATTTACTTTATATGCATAGTTTTCAGAGTATCTATGTGCGTCCATCTCCATACAATACAGAGTATCAAATAATTAAAGATTCTACTCATAATATTTAACTGCAAACATGTATCTATAGACATTCCCATAAAAAGGTTCTAAATTATTTACGTCGTGTGAAATTTGAAATGAACGATTTTAAAATTTACTTTAAGCCATTTAACTATGTTTTAAATAAGATGAAATTCAGGAAAAACTTGTTCCTAGCAAACACATTATACTTTATCGATGGATTTTCATAGCCTTAATTCGAATTGTATGCCAAAGTCACTCTACCACAGCAGGTTTTCTAGATATTATTTTTGAAAATTAGAAAAACTCAGGGTCTTGGAAGCTGTTTAAATTTTGCTTTCAATGAAATTTTTGATTTTTGTTTACATCTTTTATCTCTGTCTTCAATATTAAGTATAAATATTTATAGTCAGGACCGGATTAAGAGGTCCAAAGGCCTCGCGCAATAAAGGAGTAAACCATTTTCTTTTTAATCCAGTTTTTCAATAAATAATAAATTATGAAACCAAGTAGATTTCTTTAGTATTGAAAAAACACATATAAATATAAACGAAAAAAAGAATTATCTGAAATTAAATTTTAAGGTTAACGAACGGAACCTTCCAAGCTTTTTTTCGCTGAAAAATAGTTGATGATTTCGTTGAAATCCAGTTCTCGGAGTAAATCGCTTTCAATGCTCAAGAGAGAAAGGTTTGATAGACGGTTTTGTCCCATCGTGGCTCGAGGCCTATTTTGTATAATTTTCATTTTTAAAAATGAGCTCTCCCGCAGTGCAATTTGTTTACACTAAAACCAAAATACATTTTCAATGCAATTTCGAGGTTTGGGAATGTATGGAGCTACGAAATTTTGATTTTCCAGAATTTGGTACTAAAAAATCTGTTCCATAGTCCTTTTAATTTTTGTATGAGTCAATCAAAGACACAAATTAAACTAACTTATTACGAAGGCTAGGCTCTAAACCACCCGTATATACTTTCACCAATGCATCTGCTGCAGCGTGCATCCATCTTCTCGATATGATTCAGGAATCCAAATCTCGAACGTCGATCACTCGTATGAAGGCGGATACTTTGTATTTTTTCTTGTGTAACAGATTTGCGTCTTGTGCTTTCCCGTAATGGAGTGGATTCAACGTTAAACCTCACATTTCTCATTCTGGTGTGGGTGCGTGATTGTACATATTCATCAGTATGGGATAGTTTTTTGGTTGCTTCCTCGTATTTATCAAAATCATTCCGTTTGGTTTCCACGAATGATTTAAATGATTCTAGACGCGCATTGCTGATTTAAGAATAATTTTCGGGTCTTGCAACATCTTGTTTGTAGCGTTAAATCGCTCACTCATATTCTGTAGAAGGTGCGTTGCTTCATTCCTCACGATGTCTTTTTGCTCTATATTGGAAAATGTGCTGGTTAGAGCTTCTTCGATTTCCGAATAGCCGTTGACTAAGGCTTTCGTCAATTTAGCTCGACAAGACCAACAAGTGTCGCTTAGCTTTTTCAAGACTAAAAACTGGCCGCTTTTCTTCTCCGATAATTTCTCCAGTGATATGTTAAATGTTTAATTGACTATATGCCTTCGAGTTGGAAAAAGCCACTAAGGCAATGATGGTAAATTTTGGGTCTTTCGGATTAATGCGCGGACGGAAGGCGTTCATGATGCGTGTAGATCAGAAAAACAGAGAATTTCACCATGAAAAAGCTTACAAACTTAAAGGTTTTCAATTCAAATTCCTATGTTGTCTAATTTGATGGACACAATGTTTTCCGAAATATTGGAAACATCAACAAATAAAGTTCGCTTAATGCATTTTTTGTAATTTTGAAATATTTTTCATCTCTTGATTATAAAATTTGGGCTTAAAACCTTGTTTTCAGAAGTTTTTTTACTAATAGATCATCAGAAAGACTCTCGGAAACAACCGATACGAAGTAGCGTTGGCTCTTATCGCACTAACCCCTTAGAACAATTATTGAAATATTGACAAATGATTTGTTGGTAATAGCTTAGATACTCACTGATCTAATACCCCTTTATATAAAAACGTTGGTCATACGACAATCCCTTGTGGTATTTACTTTAGGTGGCGCTGCACTGATAAGGACTTCAGACCTTTACATATATGGCAGAGAAAGTTTTTTAAGCGACGTTAAAGAGACTCCTCCTTTTTTCAGAATCTGGTAAAAATACTGAGGTTCCATTCATCGGATATGCTTTTTCCCGAATATAACTTACAGATAAGTTGGTGCATGCTCCTAACCAAATTATCTCTAGCTGCTTTAAGGAGCTCGGCATTTTAGCTTTTTTAGACTTAGATTTGATATGGCAATATTTACTTCGTCTAAATCGTGAAGACGAGATTGTTGGCTCTCATCTTCTATATTGAATAACTCATACAGACTGACAGTTAGTGCTCGCCGTTATAAAGTCTGCAGAAGTGGTCCTTTCATATCATCAGCACTGACTGCGATTCCTTTATGATGTTTCCACTTTAGTCTTTGCAGCCTGCTTCGGTGGGTTCCCTTGTGGTAGACCGGCTTAAATTTACGTTAATTCAGAGTAACATTGCACTGATGGTTCGAAATTAGTCTTCTTTCTCCATTCATTTAGCTGAGCCTTTTCAGTATAGCAGTTTTTCGAATTGGTGATATTGGTGAGTAAGATGTAACTTCTGTTTAGGTAAAACAATGATTTCTGAAATTTTCGACAATGTGGTGAATTGTCTAAGTTTGAGGCATACCTTTGTTATAAACTTCTAAAGCTCCAAAATTCAGAATCTCATCGAGCGTTAAAAAGGAAAGTGTTGAAGCACAAGCAGTTTATCAACCTGTTATTGAATTTTATTAAACTCACTTTTTGAATTCACTTAAAATCTATATTTAAATTAACTTTTAACTTAAAACTAAATTTATTTTCAATTTGATATTCTGAATACTTAAACTTTAATTTAAATGTGAAACTTAAAGTCTAAACTTGAATTAAAACCTAAAACCTAAATTTATTTTAAAATTCTAAAATGTAAATAAAAAACATTGTGGTTATAGCTTAAAATGTCAAAATCCTAAACTCGTACTAAAATTGTTAATTTTCAAATTTGCCGCCACTAAAAATCATCGGCCATCTTTAATTGTAACAAAAATGTACTAAATTTAAAAATGAAAGAGAAAGAAGAAAATAAAAGAAGGATCTGGCATTCAAGCACAGACCACCGTACTATAAAGTTTAAATTTGTTTTACGTTTTCTTTACTCCGCTCCATCGTGCGTCGTCGTCGCTCTTTTTTGGTCGAATTTTTCGAAGACTTTCAGATTGAAGTAAGTAAGTAAAAAACAATAGCAATATCTATTTGAATAATTATCTGTGAAGATTTGCTAATCAGATCAACATTCGCGACTAAAATCTAAGCAGAGCGAGTAAAAAAAGCTTTGCTCGTACAGAAAGTGAGCTTAATTTTAAAGGGAGAGCAAAGTGTAAGGCTTAAATTCTTAAATAAGTGGCTTAAAAAATTTCAAGAAATGTATACATTGAAATACATATTAAAATTCTAGACCATCAATCCTCAAAATTCCATTTTGAGAATTCGGTGCCGCTCTGTACTGGCTGTGAAAAACGTGTACAAATTCTGGATGTGAAAAACGTGTACAAATTCTGCACAAAATCAAAGAATTGAACAGCTGATGGGCAAAAGTTAGCAGCTGCCTTTCCCACTAAATTCAGAGAAAGACCACAACAACGTACGAACGCCGATAAATGATTTTTCTCCAAAATATCCCCTTGTATTTTCAGATCATGTTTGCAGCACTCCATGATGTCTAGTTGATGGTCGCCTATCTTCCATATATCGAACAACTATAGTTAGTTGATGGATGTGAGCTTCGTCGGGAGTAGAGTTATTGATACGGAATAATATTTCAATTTTTTAATTCTGGATACTATATCAGTTAGTTCCTTATCACCCATAGAACCGATTGGGGTACTCCCTCAAGATGGGTAGTGAATTGCATGTGCTTCTTATCAGGGCCATTTGATATTTTGATATTTCACTGATTGTCTGATTGGAGTGAACAAATAAAGATCAATGATTTTTGTTATTTAAGATTAATATAATTAAATAATCATGTATGTGCAAAGTACTGTAAGCTGTAGGTAAAGGTCAAAGAGCAACAAAAAACATATCAAAGGAAAAGATGTTTACTAGTGTTTACTAGTTGGAATTTGAAACAAAAATTTTCCGAAGTCTCTATTGTGGGGCCCCCCGTTTGAGGAGGCAGAGTGGCTTCTGCTCCGGTTGCCCTCCTCTTAATCCGGCCCTGTTTATAGTATTCCACAGATTTATGGAGGAAATTTCATAAGTTCTTATATTTCCTGACTTACATAGATCTTTAAGAAGCGCTGAACCATATAAGATACTCTTCTCTTTCCTACAAGATCAGATAGACCCAAACTCTAAGACTATCGTCTATCGACTATCTACAACGTTGAACCACACAGGACAACCATTAACGATCATCGGCATTATGAGGGCCATGTAGCAAATTACCTGGGGTCAAGCCTACTGCTGTAAAACACCCGTTTCGTCAGAGCGAAGGCTTCTCTGGCCCTGGTCAGAGCAAGTTTTTTTTTGCAGTTTGCAGTCGTCTCAACATCGCTGAATCTTGTCGAAACCACGTTGCAAGAGAATTCTAATAACCTCAACATTACGGGCGGTTCTGTACGCAATTTGATCGTCGGCGTTCGCAACTGAAGACCAGACTTTAAGGCTTCCTACGAAAGCATATCCAGGGAGAAATATACATAGCCATGAGAGAACTCCTCATCCTAAATAAATTGACATGACTTAATTTAAAAAACATAATTTTCGCGGGTACTGCCTCTTGCGAGGAATTGACAAATCCTTCAAGAGTAATTCTTGTCATGAAAAAGTGCTTTCTCAAACTAGCTGTTCGGATTCGGCCTAAAATTGTAGGTCCCTTCCATTCCTGACAACAGTACTCGCACACAGGAATGGTTGAGAGTTGTAAGTCACTAGGCCCTGGTTCACAACGGACTGTTGCGCCACCCCATTTGATTTTGATATATGTTGATCATGACCAATACAACAACTTAAAATAGACGTATTTCAATCCAATTAATCAGAATTGAGTAGCCTCTTTAACATGGAGTTAGAGAAAGCAGTTGGAAGAGCCGAACAATCTGTACACGATTCCTTAACCCAAATATAGAAAGTGGCACAACATCTGGGCCTGAAAATTAGTTAAGGAAAAACAAAGATACACGGCGAGAAGAATGATTGGTGAAACAAAAAAGGTAAGGAAGGACGTCATACAGTCCTTCAAATACCGTGGGTCAATAGTAGCAGCCGTTAACAACATAGAAAAAGAAATATGCGGGCGGTCGCTCAGAAGAGCCTACTTCAATTTGTCAAAGCTTTTTTAATCTCAGAAACCTTACCATAACTTCTAAGCTGTTGCTGTGCAGGACGATGGTTCTGCCAATACTCACTTATAGGTTCAAGACCTTTTTTACTAAAAAGGCACTCGACCTCTTTGGCGCGTTAGAGAGGAAAGTCTTGCGGAGAATAGTTGAGGAAGGAAGATTCCGGAGACGCTACAATCAAGAACTATATGCAATCTACTAATCTAAAGGTCATATTCTGACGAAAATTAAGCTCAGTAGAGTCCGCTAACGCTGAAGAAATTCCGAAGACCAGTACACCTGAAGCCTTGCTGTGCCTTGAGAGACTTGGTATATGAGGCCAGGATCGGTTCCCGGTTGTCGAGCCGATCATAATAGTGATGATGATGATCCATTTATGCTTAAACGGTTTTTAACAGAAAAAGGATAAGCGGTTTTGAATAATTTGGTTGTTTTTTAGTAAGGAATTCGTTATTTAAGCAAGGCTATCATATCAAGTTTTTGAAATCTAAATTGGTGGATAGGTAGCTTAAAACTAGGAGACGGACATAGGTTATTGTTTATCCGTTGGACAGCCTTCCCATCATAACGTCAGTCACTATAAAACGTGGTATAACAAAAAAGAATCAGACTTGGAATAACAAAAAGCAACACAGCTATGTAATGGACGTACATCTCAATTTATGATCATAATATTATTGTCTTCCAAATTATTTGACATTCACAATTATTTTTTACCTTCAAACGATTCTAACAGATGGCAATATCTGTTGACTGGATTGAGTTAGTAATTAATAGATGGCGCAATGTCAAACTTCTAAACGTTTCATATAAGCTACAATTTAATAGCATAACCACCACATGTTACTGAGGCTAAAGTACATATATGTAAATCTTATTTTGTAGCAAACGAAATACAGCGTCTTTAGAACAATTAATAGTTATTGGCAACAGTAAAATAAAACTGCAAACAAATACGCAATGTACTAAACTGCCAGACAATTTCTGCGATGTTCTTAAGAAAAAAAGGTTAAATTGATTCAATTTCCCGTCTGTCGATTTGTCTTGCTTAAAAGTTTGTCTATATGTTTTTTTTTACCAAATTTGCGCACAATTTTTTGTATATTTTATTTTTTAATTCCTGAATAATGAAAACAATATTTTTTCTGAAATAAAATAAGTTTGAAGCCAATATTTTTAATTTTTGAAAAGCTATTTGAGCCGAAAGTAAATTTTTACCAAGTTTTAGTATTGTTTTTTTTAGAGTTTTATTTTTTGTAAAAAAACTGTCAATTCAATTTTTCTCAAAATTTGTCCTTATGTTGAAAACAATATTTCTTATAAGAAAAAATTAGTAAGAAACTATTTTCTCAAAGCTTTTAAAAGATATTTGAGTCGAAAATCATTTTTTACGAACTTTTGTTAATTTTTTTTTTCGGTTTTTAAATTTTTGTACAAAAACTGTCAATTCGATTTTTTTCAAACTTTAACTAAATGTTGACAACAAGATTTTTTGAAAGATGAAAGTAAATTAAGGCCAAAATCTCAAAGTTTTGAAAAGATATTTGAGTCGAAAATCAATTTTTACCAACTTGTATACATTTATTTTTAGGTTTTTATTTTTTGTAAAAAAAACTGTCAATTCGATTTTTTTTTAAATTTTACCAAATGTTGAAAACAATATTTCTTAAAAGATAAAATTAGTTTGAAGCCAATATTTAAAATTTTTGAAGAGATATTTGAGTCGAAAATCAATTTTTACCAACTTTTATACATTTTTTTTTTAGGTTTTTATTTTTTGTAAAAAAAACTGTCAATTCGATTTTTTTTTAAATTTTACCAAATGTTGAAAACAATATTTCTTTAAAGATAAAATTAGTTTGAAGCCAATTTTTCAAATTTTTGAAGAGATATTTGAGTCGAAAATCAATTTTTACCAACATTTATACATTTTTTTAAGGTTTTTATTTTTTGTACAAAAAACTGTCAATTTGATTTTTTTCAAAATTTGTTCTAATGTTGAAAACAATATTTCTACAAAAAAAAAATTAGTTAGAACCTATTATCTCATATTTTTGAACAGATATTTTAGTCGAAAATCATTTTTTAACAACTTTTGTTAATTTTTTTTTCGGTTTTTAATTTTTTGTACAAAAACTGTCAATTCGATTTTTTTCAAACTTTAACTTAATGTTGACAACAAAATTTTTTAAGAGATAAAAGTAAATTAAAACCAATATCTCAAAGTTTTAAAAAGATATTTGAGTCGAAAAGCAATTTTTACCAACTTTTATACATTTTTTTTTTAGGTTTTTATTTTTTGTAAAAAAAACTGTCAATTCGATTTTTTTTTAATTTTACCAAATGTTGAAAACAATATTTTTTAAAAGATAAAATTAGTTTAAAGCCAATATCTTAAAGTGTTGAAAAGATATTTGAGTTAAAAATCAATTTTTACCAACTTTTGTTAAATTTTCTTTTAATGTTTTATAATTTCCTTTATATCGGAAAGGTCGGAAAGGGAAACAAAAAGCTTTCTTTTATTAGGCTTTAATTTTATAATATGACTATTTGGTTTGATTTCGTAAGGATATCTATTGTAATACTAAATCGACTGATATGGTGTAGATCTAATTCCGAAAATTCTCGTGTGGGTTGTGGCTTAATGGATGTTGTTTTGACTTCTCACTTGGTAGTTATGATAGCTACTTCTTGAAGATAATTCGGTAATAGAGAATACTGTTGAATGTTTTGTGAATGTGGAGCACCATGCTCATTTCTGCTTCACTCTTAACCATTAGAATTTCGAGCTTGTTATTAATCCAACAAGTGTTTGTATACCATCCAAATCCGATTAAATTTTGTAATGCTTTAATTAGTGCAACTTTTAAACTTTAAATCAAGCTGTGAACTGCAGTACCCCTACATTGATTCCTCAGGTGACTATGAAAAAGGGCAAAGTTCATTTGTGTTTTTATACTTACTACGAATTCGACCGAAATCTCCAGTTTTTTCGAAGGTTTTGATATGTGATGAGTCCACCCACAGTCCAAGATATTTAAACTGACTTACTTGTTCAAAATTGGCCTTTGTATACTGTGGCCCCAAGGCAGAACCGCTAAAGTCTGTTTTTAACATTTTTCAGGAGAGCAGTTTGAAGTTTTAAGAAAAAGTTCGCAATTACAAATTGATGTAGAAAGTTATTGGATCGTCTGACAGTATTGAAACTAGTATGGATTTAAAGGTATTAAACTATTCTTTTGATCCAAAATTTAAAAACAAATCAAACATTGAAATTAAAAGCGTGGGAAGCAAAAGAAGCAGTTTAGTTATTTTGCCTCGGGAGAAATGTTCATACAAAATATCTTAAGTCGATTTTAGCTGTTTTTCCTCGAAGTAAATTGAATTTTTAGTTTGCCAAAGTCGACTTAAGTTGTTTTTCCCTAATTTAATGAGACCGACTTTAGTTGTTATTCCATAACTATATTGTAGAGATATGGCAACAAAATTTGAGATAAGATTTTTAAACATTTGAAATCAAAGATACAATCTTGTTTTTGTATTAGAAAAGACACCAATTAATTAAAAAATATCTTACACAATATTGAATAATAAAAATAAATATTACATCAAGATAAAACCATTGAAAAATATAAAATTAACAAAACAAAAAACAACAAAAAAGGTAGAATTCACATTTCGCAATTTTTTTGATTATAAGAAAAAAGTATCAATATGTATTTAACGTTTTATTAACGTACTAAAATTGAAAATCTTTACAAATATTGAGATCATAAATAGTTTCTTAGATAAAAAAGGTATTAGATTTTTTAAGTTTTGCAAATAATAGCAATAGTAATAGTATGGAATAAGGTGAATATAGAAAAATAGCTTTAATTTTCATCATCTTCACTTTCTAAATCAGGATGTGTGTTTAGTGCACTTGAAGTTGTGCGAAGGCTTCGGTAAAACTCATGAAATTTGGGATTAATATATTGCATCAATTCCATAAGATCCTTCTTTTTTTCGGCAGATATATTTGGTACATCTTCAATAACTTTAAGCTCGCTTAGTGAAAAAGTAGAAGGTCCTCTTTTTGCCAATGATAATATTTTGAATGGTTCTTCTGGATTCAAAGTCGTTTTATAAAATATTTTTTTACTGTCACTGATGTATCGAATCCACCTCACGGTGTTCCAAACAAATTTTTCTCCTTCTAAATTAGATCGTTTCCAATTCAAATTTGTTTTTGAGATTTCACAAAAATTGAAAAATTCAGCTTGTTGCATTTCATATACCTTTATTTTGGAATTAATACCACCAATAAACTGATACCAATCTCTAGTGACACTAATTTCAACATTTGACTTTTTCTTTTTCCTTTCAATTAGGGCATGACAAGAATCGCATTCCATATGTGTATGGCCAGGCTCTAAGAACTTGTGATCAATATATTCAATTGATGAATTTCCTTTTAGAAAAAGAAGAAACATACATAGCAGCCACGAACGAGTTTTTATTTTGGCCAGAGCATGGATCGCTGTAAAATGTTATTTTACGATCACTTGGTGGTAACGACCTAAGGAGTTTAAAAATGCAGGAAGAAATCTCATTCCCACCCCTACGCGCAATACCTTAGTGCCACATATAGCAGCTAGAAAAATTAGTCTCTAAATCATGTACCGTAAAATTGAAATTGAAATTTTTGCTCAAATAATATGTTTTTCTCTTCATCGTCTCGAGCAACTTTAATCTTAGATATAAATGTATTACAATTTGAACAAGTGTCTAATTTAGGGGCTTTAAACTTAAGATTCATAGTTTGGAATATTTCAGCATATTTGGTCATGCCCACAGGGCTAGCTACTTCTTCTTTATACATGCGGTGCATTATTGCCAGATTTAAGCTCCCATGAATATATTTTTGGGATGTATCCCTACGGCTATAGTGGCTTTTATATGCCGGAACTTTGTGTATGTGTCGCTTTATTTCTTCTTCTTTCTTTTGACTAGTTTTGTTGGAAGGAGTTCTTTTTCCACGACAATTTTTAAATGGCAGAGTCGGACATGACAGTTTTTTTACAAATTACACTCCTAATAAAACTTTCAGTTTCATCAAAGGACTGTGTAAAATGTTTTCGACAAATTTTAGAACGTTTGCCAGCATGCTCCAAAAAATATAAAACGGTATTTTGACGATTACGTTTTCGTTCAGTTGAATTTGTCCGTGTATCACTTTTTTTTTGTCAATAAATAACAGGTTTCCACACAATAGAAAACACAGCAAGTCGCCAACAGACACTCAGTCCATACATAGCCAGATTTGCAGTTATCAGGATCCAAACATTAAAACAGATTGACACAAAAACGCCAGGCAGACATAAGGACAGACAATCACACAATGAGACAAAACCACAAACACACACAAAACTAAGTTATAAAATTATCAAACCTTCATTAATAGCTTTTTCCATTTAATTACACTTATTTTAAATTCAAAACACTTTAAAAATCTAAAAAAGAAATATCGACCGTGGCTAAAATCTAAAGTCGAGTTATGACAAAACTATTTGTTATTTTTATTTTCTTATCTTCGTGCAAAAATAACTAAAGTTGACTTAAGTACACACTTGTTTTTGATTTGGTCGCGCAATAACAACTAAACTCTACATTAGATTTTTATAGACTGACTCTTTGCCGCGAAAAAAGGTCTGAAGTCAAATTTAGATTTTTCATGATCAATATTTCCTTGGGGAATAATGACTAAACTCAACTTAAGACACGACAAATTTATTTATCTCTCGGAGAATAACAACTAAAGTTGAGTTAAGTTGTTTTTCCCCAAATAGAAATTTAAAAAATACAATAATTTCATTGAGGAAGAACAACGAAACTCGACTTAAGTGGTTTTTTTTTCCAACACAAAAGTAGACCAAAATCCATAATTTTCTCGCGGAAAAACAACTTAACTTGAGTTCAGTCGAAAAATTGAAAACAATTTAATCTTAAGTCAACTTTAGATAATATGTAAGGACTTTTTCCAATTTTGTTTGAGTTTAGTTGTTTTGCCTTGAGGAGGATGTACAAAACTGACTTTAGTGGTTTTGTTTTTGTAAAATTGTAAAAAAAAATTACAAAATAGATTCGAACGCGCTAACACATAATTTTTGTGAATTCATCGACGATTGAATCTTGTCAAGACCAATATTCAGCTGTTATTCGAGTTCAGAAGCAGTTCGTGCAGAGTACATAAGGCTGATGTCATCTCTGAATAATACTGGATATCTATTTGGAATCAAGTTTGTAAGATCTTGGATATATAAACAAAAGTGTCGGTCCGAGTACCCTACCTTGTGGTATCCCATCTTAACTGGTTGCTTATGGCTTGTACATCCGTCAAAACTTATGTACTGATATCGACTTTAGAGGTAAGATTTAAAACAATAAAATGAAAAACCTCTTGCACCTAGAGCAAAAAGCATTTGTAGCAGGATATTATGGTTGATGTGCTTTTGGAAAGTCTATGAAAAGTGCGCTGGCAACGTTTCGATTGTCTTTATTCCTTTGAAGGTGTGATATCATGTCTACCAGTACTGTTTTTGTGTCTGATTTGTTCTGGAAACCATATTGAGTTGTGCTTGGCAGTTTATTTTGCTCGATATATTTGAGTAATTGGTTGTTAATAACTTTTTCGATAATCTTCGATAAGATTGGTCAAATTGAGATTCGGCGATAATTTTTGTGGTCTTCAACATCGCCATTCTAAAACACAGGGATAGCTCGTGCTGTTTTCATCATACTTTTAACGTAGCCAACTTTAAAGAATTTGTTGATGAGTACAACTCTTCTTTGCACTTCTTAATTAATTCTGTGAAGAGATTCTCAATGTCCTTAGCTTTTGATGTCTTCAATCCAGAAATGACATTTTTGATTTCACCAGGTGATGTCAGTTCGATTACTCAACTTTCAAAATCTACAAAAATTGTCAAGTTTTGGCTACAAGTAAAAGCTCAATTATTTTTACTCTTTGACTCCAATGGAAATCCAGTTGAAAGCTAGTAAGCCCTTGGAAATTTATCAAAAAAATAATTTTGTGCAGACATTTCTGCGAACGACATATTTTTGACTTGATATCAAAAATTAAGACCGTTAACTTAATACTGTGAACTCACTTCATTGTCGTATTTATTTTGTAAAAAATTGCGTTCAAAATCAACATTAATTTTTGGTCTGCCCATTTTCTTAAAAAATATCAAAACTTTTCGAACAATTTAGTTCTTTGCCTACGTTTGTTGAGTACTTTATTTGAATATTGCTTAATATTGATAAGGGGTTTATTCTCATATCAATTAAAATTTGTATGAATTCATTAGTAGACTAGTTCATACGGTCTTACTTAGAAGATAACTCTAATGAACAATTTATGCAATCAAAAAAGAGATCCTAAATTACCAACGTATCTTAAATAATTGTTTTAGCCTTACATTTAAATCTAAAGTTTAGCAATTAATTTAATTTAATTTGCATATTTTATCTGTTAACATAACAAAATCTTGTACAATTCATATGTAAACCAAGTCATATCTATCTTCCACACCACACCAGCAACCTCAAAATTCTATTCCTGCTGCCACCGCCGCCGTCGTACGTTCGTCGTCGTCGCCCATTGGCGCCAATGACACCTATACCGCTTAAAACCAAAATTAAATTGTTACTGTATATCGCAAGATTATAGTCCTAAAATCACGAAGATAATCTCCCTTAAGTTGTTCCATCTCATAATAACAATAATTATTAATCCTTTCCGCAATTCAACCCGAGCAACACACGTGGAAAGGTTTTACCTAAAATTTAATATACCATACGTACTAACATTGCCTACCACCAAGAACCGCCCGCCGAGCCTTATATAAACGACTTTGTTTTCAAAGAACTTTGACTAATCCGTTTAAGACAACAATCCTTGTTAATATACAAAGTTTAAGTCCTGCCTCACTGATGACGATGATGATGATGATGATAAAAATAAATATAATTAAATATATAAATACAAACCTTATCGGTGTCACGGTGGTTTTATATGCACAGGTAAGGCCATAATAATAGAGACATTTCTACATTACTTCCTTAAGCGTTAGGAAAAAAGGGAAGGATCTAAGAGAAGATGCCGGTGCACATTGGTCTTAAAGTTCTGTAAATCAAAATGGGAGGAAAAAAAAAGTTGGTCAAAGCATTCCACTTTCTCGATGTGCGGTTTAAGAAAGTAAGTACTTGACAGTACGCCCGAAATTGAACTCAAGGGTAAACTGATGAGCATTCCTAGAAGTGCGAGTATTACGGCTGAATCTTTTAAAGGGTGGAATGCAACTGGCTAATTCGACAGAACATTGTTTGAAGGCATAAAACATTGCGGCGGTGTTCTTTCGATTATATGTAGGTCTATCGCCTATCATTTTTAAAGCCCTTTTTTGAATTCTATCCAAAATATTTAAACTTGTTTTAGGGGCACATGCCCAAATATGCGAATTATATTCAAGCTTTGGACGGATAAAGGCTTTGTAAATTACAGCCAGATCAGAAGGGGTTACAAATTTCTTGCAGTTGAATTGATTAGTTTCGTGGATGTTAGTGCCACTCATAGATAGCGGCATCAGGGATGGTTTCAATTTAGCGCCAGGAGACAGTATTGAGTTTTCAAAGCATTAAATTCTACATGGTATTGAACATTTTTCCAACGCTCGACCGACCCGAAGGACCGACTATTGGATTTTCGAATCCAATATAAACTACGACCGTACGCGACCTTAAACTCTTTTTTATTTGGTTTTATCTTTTTAGAATAAATTAATTCGAATTGCACTTTCCGATGTGCCGCGAGAATTAATTTGACAATTTATGAGAAACGTCAGTCGATACCCCAAACAGGTGAAAGAATTTACCACAGGTAGCAATAAGTATAAAAGCACGGTAGCTCAGATTAGATGAATATTTTATTAATCGAAGTGATCAATAAAATTGAAATAAAATTGATACCAAGATGATATCGAAATACGAAAGGGTGAATTTCAATAAGTCGTATTGATTACCCTGGGCGCCAGGAAACTTTTTAATGGGAGTTTACCAAAACAAAGAATTGAAAAATTAGTCTTCAAAGAAAGTTATGAAATAAAAGAGAGAAATTTAAATTATCTTCTATTGCCTGGGAAACCATAGCGGAAGCCGGGATTAAAAACCAGGATCTTTTATGACAACAAAATTACAAAGTGAGATTTTGAGATTGACATAAGGTCCAATCTCGATAAAAGATATGGAAAATATAAAGTTCGAAAATTATTAATTATCCAACAAAATTGGTAAAACACAACCAAGAAAAATCGCTCCAAGAAAATCGGACGGTTAAACACTTCCTGAAGTACCGGGAAAACAGACTTTTGACGCGGAGGTCAAAAGGACGAATAAGAAAAAAATGAAGGACACCAAGAAAAAGCATTATTCTTAAAAAAAAAAGAAAACACTATACTTAGCTTTTGCGACTTTCCCAACAGCAGAACACAAAAATCTTCAACTCAATAAAAAACCTTAAGGAAAAACTTCGGACAAAAAACTACTTTACGTATGTCTTTTAAAAAAAAAAACTTTCTTCACTCAATTTTTCATTCGTCTCCAGGCTTTTGAGCGAAATCCAAAAAGTGCTATCATTATGGCGAGCTTGACCTTCCGGCTACTTGCCCTTAGGCAATCCTCTCGGATCTTATGCGTGGTGATCGATCTGTCTCGGTCCCGCACTGTCCCCACTGAGAAGCCAGGTAGCTTTCATCGAACGCGATCTCTTTAAAGAGGTTATGCGATCATCCATGAACTCAGTGAATGAGTACAGCTCTTCACCTTCGAACCCATTCCAACCAAGACTCTCTGAAAAATCGTGTGGAATTCCTCGCATTACCAATTACCTACACGCGCTCGATTTCGGTTGAGGAAAAACTACTTATGTCGTGTTGAAGGAAGTCGGTTAGCAAGCCTATAGTTAAAATGAAAGTTATTAAATAATTCTTGGAGTTATTTTCTATTAGTAATACCTTATGATGGGCCCTCGCCATACTAAGTTAAATTTTCCTACACACGTTTTTTGGCATGATTATTGTCTTCATACCTTTGAAGATATTATTAGGCCAAAATGAAGACCAACCGTTGCAGAGTTCGTTGGTGGATGGTCATACCTATGAAGATATTATTAGGTCAATATAAAGACCAACCGTTGCAGAGTTCGTTGGTTAAAACCTTTGGTTAAAACTGTTAAATTTGCTTTCCCAAAATGCAAGAAGATGGTCCAGGTTTATACTAGCTCTTCCAGAATTTTAAGGCCGCAGTAAGAATTGTTAATGGTAGTTAGGTTAAAACTGTTGTTTTAAAATTTACCATATGAGAGCTTGAAGCCAAACTCTAGCAAATGCCTTTGAAATATCGAGTGCAATAATCTTACTTTCTTCAAAACGATGTAAAGAATTGTTCCACTGTTTGGTGAGATAAACCATGAGATCACCAGTGGACCTAGTGCTACGAAAGCCATACTGTCGATCATTAATAAGCTTTCGTTCTTCGAGATATTTCTTGAGCTGATAATTAATCAGCGTTTCCATGACCTTGGAAAGAATGGACATGAGTGTTATTGGACGATAGTTGGATTGAAAGGAGGATGCACCTTTTTTAGGGACAGGCTGGACAAATGCTATTTTCTACCTGCTCGGAAAGAGATCTGTAGAGTAGGAAAGATATAAAAGTTCACACAGTGGTTTTGACAGCGTTGAAGAATACCTCTTCAGATCAATTGGGAAGATGCTATCCAGGCCAGCCAGTGGACACATGTGGCATAGCAGTTCTTTCTTAAACCACTAATGTTACTAAAATCCACCCTGAATTCACTCAACCTTCTAATGTACAAAACTAGTACAACACAAATTCGGACAATCACTTTTAATATTTGTTCTATCTAGAATCCAATTTGAACTTTTTAATAAAAGACTTCCAACAGAGTTATGCTATAGGGAAATCTGCATACTGATCCGCCCCTGGTTAACTAGATATCGCATACACTAATCAGTCTTGTTAACCTAAAAAAGTTATACTTTTGGTATAATTCTCTGATTTCGAAACTATGCCAAGATTTTATTTAAATATGCCACTTTTCAATACAAAACATATTAAAACCAATTTCGATTTGTAATAGAGACATATTCAGAAGTGAAATTTCGAAAGTTGACCGAACTTCTTCTATAATGTTACAAATGAACACAATCCAAAAATACCAAGAGTTACCATTTAAATTGACTTTTAGAGAGAAGGCAACATTAATAAGAAAATGTAAGCTAAGCCGTCAAAAAATCTTTAGCGAGATGTTGGCCACAAGTAAGATTCCGATTGATTCTTTGTATTCTGCAAAGGCTAACCTAAACGCACAATTTCAATTTAAAAGCGGCAATTCCAAAAAAACAAAACTTCCTAAAGAAGAGACTGGGCAATTGTTTGCTTTGAATTGAAAAATTCTTGTTCTTTGCCCGATGTGAGAAATGTTCAAACTCTTGAATCTCATTGAAAACATTCTATGGAATAAAATAATATAAGCCGCATATAAAGTTCTCGTAAGTTTGACCTTAAAACGTTTTGGAAATACAAAAAGAAAATATGTTGGCTATCTAGTCAATTTTACTTGTAATAAAGAGTCAAAACATTTTGATTCACACTTTCATAAAAATAGACTAAAATTTGTTTCTATACTTTCGAGACTGTCTGCCATCTACCATATTAGCCAGAAGGAATTTCTCCAGCTGTCTTAAAAATATGTTAATCAATAGAAGCATCCCCCTACTTGGCTAATTTGCACTATAGTTAAGCTCATTTCAATTTATGTATAGCACCAACAAGTAATTACAGATCACTTTCTTAAATACTCCGCGTTTTCTAATAATTCATCACATGCTTTTCTTCCTATCTTCATAATAAATATTATTAAGTTTATTTCAGAAGCAATTCTCCAAATCTTTTATTTCAATGGTAAATTAAAAGTTCCTCAGGGTAGTCATTTAGGACCAATTCTCTTTCTTATAGCTATCAACGATTCTCTTAATTCGATTGAATATAAAATCTAGCGGCACTCCTTTCATCACATTTATAGTTTTAAAGATCTTGGATTTCGTATTAATTCTTATCTTGATCTAAGGGATCGTATTAATTCGATCGTTAGTATAAAGCCAACTCTAAGTAAGAATTTGTTAAGCGATGGTCTAGAGGCTCTCAGAATTTTTAAGTTACTCTTGATCTATATATGGACTTCTTTGTGTGATCCACAAAAATATGATAAAATCCGTACAATGCAACTCCAAACGTTTCGCTTTAACAATGCTACCAACCTTACAAGCTTCCCCTACATTGAATGAAGCGTATTCAAATGCAGACTCTATCACAAAGGAGTTTACAATTAATGCGTGTTTCCTAACAGCAGTACTCTAACTATGGCATACTTAAGGCAATTACTCGAATATTTCAACTTTGGAATATGAACTTTGATTTTGAAAAAATATTCTTTTTAAAATACATTTAATTTCAGCTCACGGCTTTTTAAATCTGGCAATACTTGTTCAGAGTTGGTCTTTTTGACAGCTGTCACTTGATTAATGATCAGTTCGGTTCTTTTATGAATAAACTCACTCATGAACAATGTTTGTAATTTGTGCAAATTTATGTCTCGATTCGCAAGAAGCTTCAATTTATTGAATAAAACTTTGTGTAAACATCGTGGACCTATGGCGTGGCCGTCCGATTTAACACCGCTAGATAACGTAAAGTCTATTTAAATAATCCTGAGACGATTTTTCTTTTCTTGGGTTTTTTCCAGGATCTGCTGTAATGTGAATATTTGATCTACTACGGACTTACCTGGTCTAAAACCACACTGATAAGGACAGGTTGATGATGATAGGCTTTAGACGTTCACATATTATTGTAAGATGTTTAGTAGACTGATTCCTCTATATTTGGTGCAGTTAAGAGGGTTTAATTTTTTTCAGAATCAGGCAAACAATACGAGGTTCCATTCATCGGGCATGCTTTCTTTCGACTGAATCTTACAGATAAGTTGGTACATGTTCCTTACCAAACTATCTCCAGCTGCATTAAATAGCTCGGCATTCTAGCCATCTGCTCCAGCGGCTTTGTTAGATTTCAGCTTAGATATGGCAATCTTTACTTCGTCAATATCAGGAAGTCGGGATTGTTGGCTTTCATTGTCTATGTTGAATGAATCATCCTGCCTGACAGCGAAATTCGGTTCATCGTCGCCGTTATACAGCCTGCATAAGTGGTCCTTCCATATCCTTAGCATTGACTGCGGTTACACTATGATTTTCCACTTTCGCATTTGAGCCTTCGCTTCGAGGTTTATGTAATTGTGAATTTCGTTACACCTGCTCATAAATCTTTCGAACTACATTCCTACTTTTGAACCTCTCAACTTCACCGACCCCACGCTTCTCATGTTGTCTCTTTTTCCTTCTGAGAAGTCGGTGTTTCTCTCTTCTGCTCATAGAGCTCGTGAGCAGCTTTCGTTCTTCTATGTTGGGCTGCATTTGCCTGCCGACATTCCTCATCAAACCAGGGGTTCCTTGTTGGTAGCTGCTTGAAACCCAGCACATCAGAGGCGGCTTATCTGATTGCATCTTGGCAATGTTGCCACTGGTTTTCGATACATTGTGATGGCGGCAGAGAACTTCGAGAGAGGTTACTTGTAACTCGGTCGGAAAAGCTTTTGGCGATCTCTGGCGATTGTAGCCGTTCGACGTTGTACCTTCTCCCAGCCTTTGGCTTGGGTCTGGTAATCCGAAGTGCTACTTTGGCTACAAGGAAGTATAGGGGTACGAGTCGATGTTAGCTCCTCGGAAAGTGCGTACATCTATGATGCTGGAAGCGTGTGTGACGTCGATCGCAATATGGTCACTCTATTTGCCAGTAGGTTGATCTAAAGAACTCCAAGTTCGTACCATGACCATCGATGAGCCTGAATCCGTTGTTGGAAGTGTTGTTGTGTAGGCTGTTTTTCCGATTATTCTACCAAAGATGTTCTAGCTTGGCACGAAAATCGCCCAGGACAGTTTTAATATCGTAGCTTAGACACTGCTCATATGTTTTCTCTAACAGCTCGAAGAGCATATCTTTGGTGTTGTCCACCTTCTCTTCTGTGGGGGCTTCCGCGCATTTTATGCTAATTTTGCCGAATTGAGCCTTGATGCTGATGGTCATCTCGTTGATGCACCTATAGCTTAAGACTTGCAGCCTAAGTGTGGCTCCAATGATAAAGCCGCATCCAAATAAGAGCTGTTAGTTTTCTCGGTAGTAGTCACCATAGTAAATATCGCAGTTCTCGCAGTAAATATCGCAGTTCTCATCCTCTTTTTGCCTAGCCCATCCCATCGTATTTCCTGGATGGAGGTGATGTCTGCTTAATAGCAGTCTAGGGCCTCCACTAATTCGTCGGCTGCACGTGGTCTGTTAAGGGTCATCACATTCCACGTGCATATGCGATGTTCGTTGTTCGACTCTTGTTGGTGCTTCGCAACTATTTTTTCTAAATGTAGTCTGTAATTCACCCTGATGCACGACCTACTACCTGAAGGACTAGTTCCTTGATTTTATCTCCAAAGGCGAGAGCCGGCATAACTACCCTTTACAGGCCAGGACTTTGAATATGTCGTAGGTGTTCACTAAGTAGCTTAACCTAACTGGAACTGTAGACGCTTCCGTTGATTCTATCTTGAGCATTTCTCCGCTGCCGCGTTGATGAAAGGAGAAGTGCCTAAGTTGAAACACCTCTCCCCCCCCTCTCGTTTGCTAACCCCAACAACTTTTCACTGAACTTGGAACCCAATCACTAGGCACCCGATGTTCACCACCGTGAGGTGAGAGTATCAGTTGATAGACAGAGATGGGTTTTAAGAATAACCTGTGGACGCTTGTGTCCTCTTGAAGGCACATGTCTACCATTTCAACATCCTTAAGATAAAATCACCAAAAATAAAGTTTTGTTTCTACTATTTTGGCCATAACTGTATATTTCTACTTGAAGCTGCCTGAATTTCGCCTCTATTCTATCGCCTACCGCGCCCATGTCAAATATGCAATTAAACTTTCAACAAAAACAATTATATTTTGTTAACATTCTCACGTTCCTAATCCTGGCGTATATACGCCTCATCGTCATCTTCAGCATCAGCATCAGTATCAGTATCTCAGGATCTAAGGATATACATATATGTACGAATATATGTAGGAGCATTTTTATGACACATATAAAATCATCCATCATCATTCTACCATCCCATAAACATCATCTTCATCATTTTCATCATCATCATCATCATTGTTTCATCCTTTTGAAAAAGGAACATTTTATTATCTACATGAACTTTTGGTCGCACGTATAATTACATAGAAAAATTTATGAGCAACAAAACAAAGCTATAAGGAATTGAAATTAAATAATATTATTATCCTCCCCCTCTTGCGTCTCACTTTTTGGCACAACCTTCCTTACATCAGTTTTGTCCGAATTTCTAGCATTTCCAATTTATTACTTTGTCAAGAGAGAGAAAAAATGTAATCAAACTTATAAAAAAAAAACAAGCTTAAGGACGACCTTTAATTTCATTTTTGATGATATGGCCTTGGTCAATCTTAGTTCCTTCTTGAAGTTTGGTCTTTAAGAAAAAAAAAAATAAAACATATCACAAAAAGTTAATAAATAAATCCTTTCGTCCAATTAAAAATAACAGATCATTGTTGTTATGCATTCTCCTCCATCATCACCCTCCCCCAAAGTGACACAAAATAAGTTGAAGTACGAGTCCTTGAGAGAAAAAGAAAAATACTATGTTGCTGTCAATCTGTTGATGGTAATCAGGAAAACTGATTAAAATAAAGCACCTTTTTGGAGTAAAAATGAAACATCTAGAAAGGGAAATTAATTAATTCGTGTCACTAAAACTCCCTTGATGCCGCCAGCCACCGCCGCCGTTGTGAGATAAGTAATCATTACCTTCTTGTTCTTTGTCGTTTCTTCAAGATGTTTTTGATATAAGGAAGGACATTTAAATGTCCTGCACTCACTCGATTCCTGGTCTTTAGCTTTATTTTGTTTTGTACTTTGAAGCTTTACGTAAACGAGCTATAAACACTAAACAGTCGTTTAACTGGCTTTAATCTCAGTTCCATCCGAACTTGACAGGTATCTTTCACCTGGAGCGGATTTACCTGTAGATAATGTTTTTGCTTGTAGCTATTTTAATATCTTTTAGGAAGAGCAATTCTTTTTAGCAATGTTTTGTTAGATTTTAATTATTTGGCAAAACGTGAAAAAAGTTAGTCTGGCAATTCTGTATGTCATTGTGATAAAGATACCACCGTAACTAGACTGGAAACAACCAAAGAAAGTTTCTGGCTAGTGTCGGCGTATCATGGCCATGACCACCTTGGCTCTCTTCCTGGTAAAACCCTAAAGAGAATCCTCACTGAAGCGGAACGGCAAAGGATCCGCCTAATTATTGGGAGCGATGTTAACGCTCATCACACGGTATAGAGGAGCACGAATATCAACAACAGAGGTAAGTCTCTTTTTGATTATATTCTTGGTACTAACCTCTTAGTAAGTAATATTTGATATGAACCAAGCTTTAGAACTAAAACTCGACAAGAAGTCCTAGACATAACTCTTGTCTCCAATTCTATACACCATATGATTTTGGCCTAAAAGAATCCAAAGAACATTCGTTCTCTGACCATAGATATATCCGGTTCAATATCAAGGTGGATGAAAACACAAGTCCTTTGACTTTTCGAAATTACAGGAAAGCTGACTAAGCTTCATACTTAAACTTAATACAAAGTTTACTAAGACCTGGACTATCTAGTCCTTCCTGTATCGCTAATGAACTTGACAACAAAGTCAATGGCCTCACCTTAGCTATGAACAGATCACTAGAAATTGCTTGTCCACTTATACACTTAAGAAATAAAAACCACAATGGTTGGCCTTAGAGCTTGACTCGCTGAGAAGAGAATGTAGGATACTCTTCAACCGAGCCAAAACCGCAAGACTAGCCTCTTACTAGGATTCTAACAAATAATCAATAAGAATTAACAAGAAGGCACTAAGGAAATCTAAGCAATCTTCCTGGCGATACTTCTGTTGCACGGTAAAAGAAGCTTCAGAAGGAAGCCTTTAGGTTACGGAAAATTCTTTCAACTAATCCAGCGATGCCAAGCTTGAAAAATGCAGACGCCTCCTGGACTATTCAAATAATGAATAGCTGAACATACTACTGGACACTCACTTTCCTGATAGTTCTCTTTCCGAAATTTGCAACAATCATATTCGTTCAAGTTCCAATACAACATATCCACAAGGTATGATCACAAGGGATAAGCTACAATGGGTTCTCAACAGCTTCATACCATTTAAATCTGCAGGACCAGATGGAGTTACAAAAGACTTCTGACGTAATTGCACCAATCCTTGAATCAATTTTTACCAGCTGTCTTTACCTGGTCCATGTTCCTTCGGCATGGAGAAAAGTTAAAGATGTTTTTATGCCCAAAGCAGGTTAATGCTCGCAAGTCAATCCCAAAGATCTACGACCCATAAGTCTATCATCATTCCTTCTTAAGACCTTGGGAAGATTGATTGATAAACATTTAAAGGCAAGTACTGATACAAGACTTCTGTCTACGTCTCAACATGCCTTTTGTAAAGGTAAATTGGTGGAAACAGCGTTACACACCGTAGTACGCACCATAAAATCATACAGAGTTCACTATGGTTGCTTTCCTTGGCGTTGAACGTTCCTTTAACAACGTGGAAGTAGAGAGTTCGCTTGGGGAGTTAATTCCTGTAAAGCTGACTCATAGAATAATTACTTAAAACTGGGCAACTCTTCTGGCAGACGGTTAGTTAGAAGAGGGACACCACAAGGTGGTGTCCTATCCTCTATCTCCTCTGAAACCAAGTGGTGAATGAAATCCTAACTAGTCTGGATACGAAGGGTTTCAGAGTGATCGCCTATGCGGACGACGTTGTTATAGCGGTTTCAGGTTTCAGGAAAGCATCTTAACACCTTAAAAGAACTCTTACAAAACGCCTAAGACAGACTAATATTTTGAGCTGATCGGTGTGGACTAGGCGTTAACCCACACAAAACTGATTTAGTCTTATTTTCGAGGAAATACAAAAATCCATTTGTCAACCCTGCCCATATTAAAGAAATCCATTAAAATTCTCAGACGAGACTAAATACCTGGGTCTAGTCTTAGATAGAAAACTAAATTGGAAACGCAACGTACAGGAAAGAGTCAAAAAATCTACTTTAGCTCTCTTTTCCTGCCAAATAATAAATGGGACTTGCAACCTAGAATCACGCATTGGCTATACACATCGGTAATCAGACCGATTTTAACGTACGGTGTGGCAGTATGGTGGACTGCTTTAGAGAAAGGTATAAACAGGGATAAGTTAAATAAAGTCCAACGTTCAGCTTCGCTATGTATAAGCGGATCGCTTCGCACGACCACATCTGCGGCACTGGACACCTTCCTCTACCTAACACCCCTTGACGTTTTTAGCAAACAAATAGCTGCATGCTCGGCTATTCGCCTCAATGCTTCGTCGCAGTGGACTAACAATAACATTGGCCACTCCGTAAATCTTAGGTATTTAGAATCAAAGCACACAAACTCCACCATCCTGCAACTGCAATTCGACAGAAATTTCCAGATTTCTATACCTCCCAGATCTTTTTGGGACGATAGGGCATTCCTGGAAGATGAGTCAATCAGTTTTTATACAGATGGGTCAAAAACATAAGAAGGGGTTGGTGGAGGTGTGTACACTGAACGACTGAAATTAAGTCTCTCATTCCGCCTTCCCAATCATTGTAGCGTGTTCCAAGTGGAACTTTTGGCGATAAAGGAAGTCTTGTCATGCCTTAAAAAAAACGTGATATAAATATCTGATATACGTATTTTCTTAGATAGTCGGGCTGCTATCAAATCACAGGACTCTGTCTCTACAAACTCTATAAGAGTCCATAACTGTCGATCATCTCTAATGGAGATGGCACAACAGTTTAATATTCACTTTTGCTGGGTGCATGCCGGGCCATAGAGACATTCCAGGTAACTGTAAGGCATATGAACTCGCCAGGAACGGTACAGTACAGCCCATCCTACCACGTTTGGCACGTACTGGCATTCCAATCGCTACTTGTAAACTGTTACTAATGCAAGACGCTGTGAGGAGGGCAGGCACCAAGTGGAACAACATCACCACGTGTCAGGTCACAAAAAACATCTGGCCAACAATGGATTTAAAACGTTCAAGGTGCTTGCCCTCTCTAAGCAGATCGCATATAAGGTCGATAATAGGTGCCATTACCGGACACTTATAGGAAAGCAAACCACGTGGTTAGGCGCATTCTCAAATGACTTTTGCAGAAGCTGTATCCACGGGGAAGAGGAGGAAACTGTTCTTCACCTTGTCTGTACCTGTGCTGCTCTGGCTCAAAAACGGAGAGAGTTCTTCTTTAATGATATAAGCGATCTAAATCATATAAGCATAATCATCCTTTTACGTATCGTAAGGGACTCAAACTGGTTCCATTGAGCTTAGAAGGGAGCATCAAGATTCATGTGATATCACAATGGGCCATTAAACTGGCCTAAGGCTCGTTTCACACTATACGGTTGTAGCCGTATACACGATATATGCAAGATTCCTGTGCTTAGTATACTTTTTCACAGGTTAAGTTCGAACTCTGCAGCACGAATAAAATCGTATGAAGTGAAAACATGCATTTTATCACGTACGCCACAAAGCTTATCGCGCCGTCCGGCTGCCGTATACTGTAATGCCAGTAGAAGGTTGCTACACAGCGCGGCGACGGTATTTTGTCGTGACCGTATAATATGAAAACATATATGCTTTTCTTCGCGCCTTGAACAAAATGTCGCCGTCCGCTTTATTGCCGTACGGTCATAACCGTGTTGTGTGAAACGAGCCTAAGCGTGTTCGACTCCATCATCGACAGCCACTTTAACCTAACCTTGTATTCACCCAGAAAAAAATATTAATGGTACTCCTTTGTATCTTTTTGTTCAAGATTTCACTAATTCTAATATCAAATCGAAATGTAAACTTCGACATTGAGCTGCCAAAATATTTAGTTAAAATTTCCAATTTATCATTTCAACGAAGGGACCTTATTCAAAACTATTATAAAAAGAGGCTGGGACGCACACTGATAACTTCCTATCCCTGTCTGTCGATTTGTTTTGCTTAAAAGTTTGTGTTTTGTTAAAAAAGTTGTCAGTTAAATTATTCTGCAAAATTTTAAATTACCAACAAACCTATATATCAAATTTTTAAAATTCTTACGAACTTTTAGTAATGCTTTTTTTAGATCTTGGGTTCAATCCCTGCCTGTGCCACCTTAATTTTAAAAGAGTAATTTTCGCGGGTACTGCCTCTTGCGAGGAATTGACAAATCCTTTAAGAGTAATTCTTGTCATGAAAAAATGCTTTCTCAAATTAGTCGTTCGGATTCGGCAGGGGTGAGTTTTGCGGGAGAAAATGCTCCGGGCTTATTGTATGCTGATGATATCGTACTTTTATCGGAATCCCCAGACCAACTCCAAGAAATGATCGTCAAACTTGGAAAATACGATAATGGAATTTATCAGTCAACCTTAGCAAATCTAACATAATGATCTTCAAAAAAGGACACGAAAGATACGCTAGTTATGAAATATGAAAGTTTCAATATCAGGAAGTTCAAGTTGTTAAGGAAGTAACCAGTAACCTTTGTATGAAAAAAACATATCAAGTTAAAACTTCGGGAGGCGAAGGCTGGCCTCTGATTTTCCTGGCAAAACTGCATTGCAAATAAATCTATCCACCACTCATCAAAATATAAACTTTTTCAAGCTGTAGCAAAATCTTTTACGCTTAACTCCTCGCAAGTATGGGACTACAAAGAATATGAGGATGTGGATTATTAGGTTTCTTTTTGAAGCGAGTCTTTGCTCTCCCATTAACAACGCCTAGTTATTTGATTCATATCCAAACAGGTTTGCCACCGTTACGTTGTTAATCAACGCGCTCGCTCAAGATTCATTTCTATTACGTTATCAAAATACTTCGATTGGATTCAGCAAGGCTGGTCAATAGAGTATTAAAATTAATCATCATAAATCGACTTAATTTTGTACAAACTTGGATCGGTCTTGCCAATTTGACGGGTGAATCGATCGAATTTGATTTGGACAATCTAACGCTTTAAAATGAAGTCTTTACTCCCTTGTTGCGAAATTGGTTGAGAAATATCGGCAAACTTTCATCAACCAGCTCAAAGCAGTATAGAGATTTCCATAGTAAGTTTTAGTTTGGAGAATCAAACTACTTTGACGAAAAGCCAGAGGTGAGGAACTTTCTCTGAACTATACATACCTCACAGACCTGATTTACCTATAGAGTGCCAACTCTGCAACACTTATGAAAGAGAGAATATCGGACACTTTTTAGAATTTTGTCCAATTATCCAAGAAATTTCTAGAGACATTTTTGGGAAGAACCAATTGAAGCTGAAGATGATATCCAACCTCCTTTTGGAACAAACGGCTGGGATGAACTTAACAAAATTCCTCTAATGCGCAATTTCTTATAGAAAAAGAATTCTTACAGAGAACTTTTAATTTTTCTAGTGAATCGTTGTGCTCTACGAAAAAATGTGTTTTTAGTGTTCTTAAAATAGTTTTGTGAATCCCTGCGTTGGGTCCGTGCGAAAGTTTCACGAAATGGAACTGAAAAATGTCCACCATTTTTATAGTGTATTTTGAACATTTTGACAAAAAACGATACACCCTTAACCAATGCATGTTAAAGCTTGCATCGTTCCATTTTTAATAATATTGTAATTTTTACGAGTCAAAAAATGACAGCTTCCGAAATATTGAGTTATTAAAATAAATTTGTTTAAACATTCAGAAAAATGTATTTTACAATTTTGTGAGTACAAAATTTTAATATTTTTATAACATTAACGGGTACTCAAAAGGTTATTTAAACTATTAACATGTTAAAATTTTAAACACAGTGTAAATAAGTCTTAAAATTTGGAATATCAAAATAATAGGGAAAAGCAGAGTTGGGTTTAGCATTCGGCATTCTCGATGTGCGGCTAAAAAAAGATTCTCTGTACTTAACAGTGCGATCAAAATTGAGGTCAGATGTAAACTGATAATCGTTCCTAGAACTGCGAGGTTTATTGCTCAATTGTTTGAGGGGAGGGATGCAACTGGCTAATTCGACAGAACATTGTTTGTAAGATATCGATAGAACAAGGAAATGCATGAACAATTGCGGAATAATTGTTTCGGTAATAGTTCTAAGGCCTTTCATTTTCAAAACTCTCTTTTGGATCCGGTCCAAACGACTTAAGCTTCTTTTAGGGGCACCTGCCCAAATGTGAGAGTTAAATTTAAGTTTTGGACAAATGAAGGCTTTGTAAATTACAGCCAAATCAGAAGGGGTAAAACATTTCTTTAACCACAGTTGAAACCAATGAGTTTATGAAGCACATAAGTGTACAAGATTAATAATTACTCATTGGACAATGCTGTCGAGATGGGAATTTAATGAGCTTATCATACTCTGCCTTTGATGTTCCACATGCAAAGGACAAGTATATGAAACTATAAACGAATATAAGAGTATTGTCGTCTGCGCAACAGTTTAATGGTTTAGAAGTGAAAGACAAAAGATCGGTTATGAATATAAGGAAGAGAGTCAGAGACAAAACGGAGCCTTGGGGTACACCAGTATTTATTTAATGAGTTTCAGATTTGAAGCCATCCAATACAACTTGTATTGAACTGTTTGAAAGATAGTTTCTAATCCAAAGAAGAGATTGATCAATACCAAATGCACGCATTTTCGAAAAGAGAACTTGATGCTCGGAAAAAGACTAGTGGAGTAGGAAAGATGGGAAAACTTACGCAGTGGTTTTGCCAACGTAAAAACATCTCTTCAGAATAATAGCGTGGATACTTTGTATGACAAGGTCTTTCAGTACTCTTGAAACTGCACAAGTGCGAAAGAAGATTTGTCCTCATGACACTTTCTGGTAACGTCTAATTACCAACTTTATCAATCGAACTTACATAGGGATTGTCAGTTTTGGCAACCCAAACACACATTGAAGACACCAATCAAAAATTGACTGACAGCTGTCCAAAAATTGTCTTCTTTAGTGTAGCTTAACAACTTAAATCAGAAAAATGTAGGCTTCAATCCATTAAACTCTTGAAGAACAAAAAAGGATTGCGATACCTTTATCATAAACTTACTAGCCAAAAAAACAACACTCTCAAGTAATTAAAAATCACATCAAAAATCATTCCTGGTCATGCTATCCCTTCCAAACAAGAATAAACCTTATTCCTACTTTCGGTAGTATATAAGTCAAAAATAAAAAGAAACTGTTGCTGACAGTTTCCTCGCTGGATTACAATCGGGGAAAACGGAAAGAATCTGATTAAAATAAAGAACCTCGTTTTTGAGTCAATAAAACGTATTCAGAGTGGAAGAATTAATTAATTCAGGTCATTAAAACTGGCTAATATTGTATAGTAATCATCATTTCTCTCTCATAAGCGGAATTAAAGATAACAATCATTTTTATATACTTGCAGTACATATACATACATATATCCCCTATGGAAATGACATTAAGAAGAAGAAGAAAAGCAGGACGAAAAATCAAATAATAAAACAAGCAGAAATATACCCTATAAAGAACTCATAAATCCAAAAATGCAGAAATAAAAAAGGAAAAAGTGGAACTAGAAGAATTTATCCAGATCAGAAGTGGGATTGTATATTTTGTTCACTTGGAACGAAAATATTAGTCTAATAAGAGCTTAGACCTTGAACTTAAGCCTTACTCTTGGTGTTTGAAGTAAAATTGAAACGCTAATTAAATTTGTACTTAGAATTGATCTTTCTTCAACTTATTTTTAAATAATCTTATCCCATTCTTATTCTTAATTCTTGACTAACAATGATAGAGTCATGGCTCCTCCCCCCCCCCCCAATCTTTGAGAGTATTAACGATTCTATGGTATCAATCTTTTTTCTTACGCAACATATATACATAAATCCACTGGTCTAGTTTAAGTGTTCTTCCACGCTAGCAAAAGCAATGTTTTCGTTAAGAGTAATTAAAAATAGCATTTTTGAAGACAATTCCTGAAAAATTCTTCATCAAATTACCTACTACTGTCGTCCTTTTTTAAATAAGGCCATCAAAACGCAGTGCCGTTTAACAATAAGCTTGCAAATATCCTTTGAAGAAAAAAAGCATCTTAATGACCGGCAGTAGTAATAAGTCCTTTGGTAATTCATAGTTAATTTTACCGAATAGTGAAACAAATCCTTACATCGTCTTTGAGAAAGTTAGATTGTTACACTTGATATTTTAAAGGTAATTAATAAAATTAAAAAAATTACTCCTTCGTTGGATATGAAATTGTTTTGGATCTGTTTGAAAAGACGGATTTAGTTTGAAAACCAAAAAGTAAATGGTGTACCCCAAGGCTCTGTTTTGCTCCCAACCTTTTTCCTCATTTGTATTAATAATCCCTTGTCTGTAACTTGTAATTCAATAAATTGTATCGCCGACTGTAGAGCTCTCTCATCTTAATATTTTTCCCAAGAGTCATATCCCTTCTCTTTGGATGTGGAACTTCAAATACAAAATATTGTAAGCTCATATCGACCAACACAATATTGTACAATGTCTCTTAAGAAACCTTGTGGAATTTAATGCTTCAAAAACCCAATGCTGTGAAAATGTTCTCAATAATGTGCATTACGAACTTGGAACTGCTTATAAATGAGGGAAAACCAAACTACAAGGTGACTACGTCTACGAAAAACGTTGGAAACCCCACACAAATGAAGTAAGACAAACTGAGGGGTCCAATCTTTAACCTACCTTGGGTATAACAATACAATAGAGAAGAACAAATCTTGCTGATGACAAAGCTATAGCATTTAAATTCACAATATTTTAAAACATTCTTGAAAATTGGTATAAATAAATAAAATTCTTACTTTATTATTTACTTTTTCTAGAAGAAGAAATACACGGGCTTCTCCTTAAAGCCAACAAAACCATACTGTCCAAACTGCTTCTGTGTAAGAAGCAGAGACTTGGGGCTGGATTGGGGTTCTGGCAGTGACGACGAAAAAATGGGTTTTCTGCGTATATCTCCCCCGATATGGCTACAAAAATTATATACTTAGGTTTAAGGTTTCAGTAAAAATCCACACTCTGCTCTTGTTTTCCAAAAACTTTTTTAAGCATTATATTTTAGGGAGTTAAGTGTTTTAAGACTCCGATTTTTAACCAATTTCGAGATCGTAATCGTAAGATTCTTTTAGTTATAACTAAGAAGTGAGTTTTGAAAAGCTTTAGAGAAGTTTTTCAACAAAAAAAAATGAATCAAATCTTTATTTGAATCGTTGGTACGGTCCATATAATTTTTTGTTTTAAGATTATTTTAAGCAAATGTTGCCCTTGACTGTGCCTCAAATGGTCCATCTGCATAGTACAATTTTGCCATACTCTTTTCAAAATTTCGGCCGGTATCTCACGAATAAATGCTTCAATGTTGTCTTCCAATGCGTCAATTTAAGCATAATCGACAATTATGCTTTTTTTCATGCCCATTGAGACAAAAATGAGCTTCGTCGCTGAACAGAAATTTTCGGTAAAAAGTGGATCTTCGACCAGAAGCAGAAACGCGTTCAGCTTCAATTCTTTCACCAGCTATATTTTAAAAGGCATCACCGCTAAATCCTACCGCAAAATTTTCCACGTTGTTCTTGAGTAACAGAGGCCCAATTGCTGTGAACGGCGACGAATCTATAATTGATGCTCATAAATAACACTTGCCGATACAGCTACGGTATTTTCTTTAGTTCGCACTCCACGTAGGCATGTTTATCGTTTAATGTCCAAAAATGTAAATTTGGTGCAAAATTTAGTAACGATAGTCCGAAAAGCAATTTCAGTGGGTGGATTAAACTGACCATAAAATGGAAGAAGCGCGCGATGAACTTTCTTAACTGAACTCGCATTTTGATGATAAAAATCAATAATTTGCAAGCGATTCATGGTTAAATTATAGACCAAACTGAAGATGTTTGATAGTGTAACAAAACACAAAACGTGCGTCAGCTGTTAAAGCCAGTGTTGCTCAAAAAATAATAGCTAAAAAATACTTTTAATTTCTAACCACTAAATTTACAATTTATTTCATATACTTCACAAATTATATCCAAAGGGTCCTCCATCTAATGTTTTTAATTCAACTAGTGCTTATTTCGTGAATGGCAACACTTACCTCATGTCTGATTTGACAGATAACTAGTTTTATCCTCCCGCTGAATGAATGTGGCTGTGTATACGCTTGAACAATTGTGGGAAATATTGCGACACTACTTTGAAAATCATGGTAATGTTGCAGAATGTGTGCAAAAATTGCGTTTTGCGATTTTGGAAGAAGAGAAGCACCGTCAGCTCCGTATTTTTGTTTTCTTGTAAACTGGCATCCTCATCGATAAACCTAAGTGTGAAAAGCCAAAAACAGTGCGTTCACCCGGGATTATTAGAAAGTGCGCGTGAAGCGCCATCAACATCAATTCATCGTCGTTCTTAACAGTTGAACATTTCAGAGACATCATTGAGTGGAATTCTGCATAAAGATCTTGTTATGACGCCATACAAAGTATAATTGGTTGCGGAGTTGAATCCAGCTGACGCAATATTTTCGCTTCGCTAAGAGGCCCTGCGATCGACTTAAAGAAGATGCAGATTTTGCCAAAAAAAATCATCTCTTTAGATAGACCTCATTTAGATCTTGTGGAATATGTAAACAAGCAATATTGTAACATTTGAGGCACAAAAAACCATGTGGAATGAATTTTCGTTCAAAAAAATTGAAGATGAGAATATGGCAATATTTGATTTCAACAGGACGGCGCGGCGCGGCGCTACGTACTACACTACCGAAGATCGCATTATCAGCCACAGAGCTGATGTCGTTTAGCCACCTCGAAATTTTGATTTGATACCGTTGCGTTGGTATCAGAGACAAATGACGCTTTAAAAGACAATATTCGTGAAGCCATTGGGAAAATTCAGCTGCACTTACTCACTTAGGTCCTCAGACCTGTTGAGTCCGTTGGGAACCTCTTAAGGGGTATAGGGCCTCTACTACGCCAACTCGCCATCGTGTACGGTTTGCGGAGATTTTCAGCTTCCACTAACTTTTGCTTGATGACGCTGATTCCGCCTCGACTGTCCTGCGCCATATTCTTTTCGTTTATTCCACTGCATTGCTTGGCCTGCAATGGATTCGTTACCTTTTCGAAGCGTATATCCAATCCATTGCCACTTACGCCTTCGCATTATAGAGTCTATAGGCCAGTCCTTCTATAAATGACCTCATTTGATATACGGTTTGGCCAGATAACCTTTGGATGTTACGAAGACATCTATTCACGAAGGTTTGCAGCTTCCTTGTAATGGCTAAAGTAACCTTCCAAGTGCTGCACCCATAAAAAAGCACAGGTTCGATATTTATGCGAAACAGTAGTAGATTTGTTCTGAAGCTAATAGAGTTAATCCTTCAAATTTTCGACAACATACCGAACGCCGCTGCGGCAGATGACGTCTTGTTCCGCCATCGATGGAGACGATACTTCCAAGGTATTGAAAGCTCTCCACCTTTTCCACCAGTTGCGAGGATATATTTTTTTGAGAGGATGGTCGGGTTCCAAGGCTGATCATTTTTGCTTTGCCAGAATTAATTTTCAGCCCCACGACTTCTGCTTCTCTCTTCACACTTGTTGTCATTTCACGGAGATTCATGATCCTATGAGAGAGTAAGCAAACATCGTTCGCGTAATCCAAATGCTTTAAATAAGATGTCAAAGTCCATTATATAGATCCGCTATCTGACAAAGCTTATCACCAACAAAAACAATATTGGTGGGAGAATTCAGCCCTGTCTGACTCCGCTAAGGATTTCAAAATCATCTGAAAACCTACCATCGTGCAGAATGTCACACTTGGATCCATCATATGTTGCTTTAATAATAGCAATTACTTTTCCTGGAATGACTCTCCTCCGTAAAGCTAACCAGATATACTTCCTGTTGACGCTATCAAAGGCCTTCTCGAAGTCCATGAACAGCAGGTGTAGTGGTGATCGATATTCAACGCCCTGTTCAATAATGATCCCCAGGGTGTTGATACTATCAATACAGGAGAATCCTGCATGTTCGGCATCGAGTGTGGCTCTAGGTGTTCTCTGATACGCTCCAATATGATTCTTAATACTATTTTGGCAACGGCTGGTAGAACCCAAATCCCTCTCCAGTTTTCGCACTTTGTAAGATCAGCTTTTTTTAGGAGCATGACGATAATTCTCTTCATCCACTCATCGGGGAAGCTTTTAATGGTCCAGGCTTTTTTATGAGCAGATGAAACAGTTCGTTAGATGGCGTTGGAGCTGTTTATCATCAAGTCCTAACGCTTTGTTATTCTTAAGTGCTTTAATTGCGGCAACGATCTCATCTTTACTGGGAGGTGCAGATCGGATTCGAGAATTAGTTTTTACGGGCACTTTAGAAAATATCGAGGAAAAGTTTTCTTTCCACCTTCTGGCATGCTCATCCACCGAACTTATCACAGTACCTTGTATTTCTTTCACCACGTGTTGCTTTGAGCTGTGTGCACTGGTCAGCTCTTTGGTTATTCTGTTAACGGTTCTGCTGTCGCACCTGTTTGCGCCTGTCACGGTGCACACTGCGATGAACCTCTGTCATTTTCATGAGGTACAGCTGCACACAATCAAAAATGTGCTTAAAAATTGAACCAATCATGCATGGCCAACCAGGCAGTTATTTTGCTAACCACAAATTACGAGACGGTCCTGTGCTCGTGGTTCTAACTGTTCTCGAGAATTCTTTTCTTTACATATACACCAGATAGGTACCTAATCTCAACAAAGATAGATGATTTGGTTTCGAAACTTCAATTCCCTATTTTAAACATCCTGCCAAAAGTTTCAGCCTCTACCTATGTTCATTATCTCATATTTGCGGTGATATAGGAAAAATGTAACACTTCGTAACAGTATTCAAAGAAGAACTACTTTAGTAATGTATAGTGACAATAACATCTTCATTGAGACTTCTTCGAAAAGATTCTTGTTTCAACCTTTTTTATCGTTATTTTAAAGGACTATGCTCTAGCGATTGCATGTTACACTCCTGCTCTTAAACAGTTCAATAGTAATACTAGCGCTTCTAAAAATACCAATTAGAAGTGTAATTTTGATTATACTATGAAGTACAGATATTCGTTCCTAAGCCGTACTACGCGAATGTCTTACCACGCTCTGCGTTTCGTCGTCATTGGAATGCTCAAGAACCGACTAGTTCGTATCTCTCCAGAACGATGTTGAAGAAATCACATGACAGTGCATCACCTTGTCTAAAACCTTTTTTGGCATCAAATGCATCGGTGAGATCTTTTTCTAACTAGAAAGAATTCTCCATTGTCCTTCTGCACAAACGGGTTCCAAAAGCAGAGATGGTGGTTATCGATTTAAAGTTCCTGGATCTGCCGTAATGCTAAAATCTGGTCAATGGTAGACTTTTCTGGTCTGACACGCATAAGGACATATGAAGTTGTTGACGAACGGCATCAGGCATTCACATAATACTGCAGAAAGGATCTTGTATGCGATGTTCAGGAGACTGATGCTTCTGTAGTTAGCACAATTAGAGCTACTCCTTTCTTGTATATTGGGCAAACTATGCTGAGATTTCACTCATATTTCCATCATATTTTACAGATGAGTTGGTGCATGCTCCCTATCCCTACCAAGTCATCGCCTGGAGCTTTGAATAATTCGACAGCGAAGCCATCAGCTGCCATCAGATGTTCAAATGGTAGACATGTGCATTCAAGAGGACACAAGCGTCCACAGGTTTTTCTCAAAACCCACCTCTGTCTATCAACTCCTACTCTCACCTCCCCGCGGTGAACATCGGGTGCCTAGTACCTCAACTGGAGATTGGGTTCCAACCCCAGTGGAAAGTTGTTGGGGGCAGCAAACGAGAGAGGGGGGAGAGGTGTTTCCACTAAGGCACCTCTCCTTATCCAGGCGGCAGCGGACGAATTTTCGAGATAGAATCAACGGTGGCGTCTACAGTTCCAGTAAGTTCGAACTACTTAGTGAACACCTTATAGGGCTTCTTCGACATATTCGGAGCCCAGGCCTATAAGGAGCGGTTTATCCGGCTCCCCTTCCTTGGAGTTATACTAAGGATCTGGCCCTCCAGGTTGGGGGTTGTGCCGTCGGGGTGACTTCCTGGCCACGTAAAAACATCATAGTTTCGAAGCAACAACAAGCCTCGGATACGGACGGATTCACTGTTGACAACCCACGCAAACGAAATAAGGACAACGAACTTCGGATATGTACGTGGAATGTTAGGTCCTTTAACAGACCACGTGCAGCCTAACAATTAGCGGAAGACCTAAACTGCTGCAAGGCAGATATTAACGCCATCCAAGAAGTGCGATGGGATGGACCGGGCAAACGCAAACTAAAAGACTGCGATATATTCTACGGCGACTGCTACCGAGAACAAAGACAGCGTCTATTTGGGTGTGGATTTGTTGTTGGAACTAGGCTCAGGCAAAAAGTCTTGAGTTTCAACAGTGTGAGCGAGTACATCACGACAATCCACATCAAGGCTAAATTCGCCAACATAAGCCTAATATGCGCGCATGCCCCAACAGAGGAGAAAGATGAAGACACCAAAGACATATTCTTCGAGCTCTTAGACAAGACATATGAGCAGTGCCCTGGCTATGACATTAAAATTGTCTTAGGAGATTTTAATGCCAAGCTAGGAAGAGAAGACATCTTTGGTGGCATAATCGGGAGATACAGCCTGCACTACACCACCTCCGACAACGGATTCAGGCTGGTCGATTTCGCTGCGGGGCGAGACGTTCTGGTAGCTAGTACGCAGTTCACGAATCTCAATATCCACAAGGGGACATGGAAATCTCCTGATCAATCAACCGTCAACCAGATTGACCACATTGCGATCGACGCACGACATTTCTCCAGTATCCAGGATATCCGAACATTCCGAGAGGCCAACATTGACTCGGACCACTACCTCGTTGTAGCCAAGGTACGGCTACGGATATCCCGATCCAAGCCAAAACAAGGAAGTACTGTGAGAAGATTCGACGTTAGACGGCTACAATCGCAAAAGACTGCCATGTCCTTTTCCGATCGAGTCTCTAATAACCTCCTAAGGAGTCCTATGCTTCCTGCATTAAGCATTGAAAACCAGTGGCAACATTGCCTTGCAGCCATCAGAGATGCCGCCTCTGAAGTGCTAGGTTTCACACGGCCACCACAGCGAAACCCCTGGTTTGACGACGAATGCCGGCAAGCTCACGCAGCGAAACAAGAGGCATACAAAACGGCGCTGCACAAAAGGACAAAGAGCTGCCCGCGAGCTCTACGAGCAGAAGAAGAGAGAGGAACACCGGCTTCTTAGACGGAAAAAAAGAGAATGAGAAGCGCGCGATCGAGGAGATAGAGGGATGTCACAACAGGAATGAGGTTCGTAAATTTTACCAAAAGGTAAAAAAAACCTCCCAAGGGTACCAGCCACGAACCGAAGCCTGTAAAGACGATCAAGGGAACATCGTAGTAGAACCACAGTCGATGCTGAGAATATGGAAAGATCACTTCTCCAAATTATATAACGGCGATGACGAACCGAATTCCACTGTAAGGAAGGTAGAACCACTCAACCTCGGCGACGCAGATCAACAATTCCGCCTACCCGACCTTGACGAAGTGAAGATAGCTATATCTAAACTTAAGTCAAACAAAGCTGCTGGAGTTGACGGTATCGCTGCTGAACTATTCAAAGCAGCAGACGATGACTTGGTACGGAGCATGCACCAACTCATCTGCAAAATATGGTCGGAAGAAAGCATGCCCGATGAGTGGAATCTCAGCATAGTGTGCCCGGTACATAAGAAAAGAGATCCTCTAAATTGCGCTAACTACAGAGGCATCAGTCTCCTTAACATTGCGTATAAGATCCTCTCTGCCGTATTATGTTAACGTCTGAAGCCATTCGTCAACAACATGATTGGTCCTTATCAGTGTGGCTTCAGACCAGGAAAGTCCACTATCGACCAAATATTCACAATATGGCAGATCTTGGAAAAAAACCAGGAGCTTCAGATCGATACCCACAAACTCTTTATCGATTTTAAAGCCGCGTATGACAGCATCCATTGGGAAGAGCTCTACAGAGCAATGTCTAGTTTTGGCATCCCTGTCAAACTTATCTGTTTGTGCAGAATGACGATGGAGAATGCACGCTGCTCTATCAAGGTCGGAAAAGATCTTACCGATGCATTTGATGTCAAAAAAGGTTTTAGACAAGGCGATGCACTGTCATGCGACTTCTTCAACATCGTTCTGGAAAGAATTGTGCAAAACTCAACCGTCAACACTAGAGGCACAATCTTCCAAAGGTCCATACAATTACTCGGATACGCAGATGATATTGACATAATTGGAAGATCAAAGCGTGATGTCAGTGGAGCGTTTTTGAGCATTGCGACGGAAGCGAAGAAGATGGGTTTAGTGGTCAATGAGGGCAAGACCAAGTATATGCTGTCATCAAAAAAGGACACTGAACGACGACGTATTGGACAAAACGTCACCATGGACATCTATAACTTTGAGGTAGTTAAGGACTTTGTCTACCTAAGCACCGCTTTTAACAAAGACAACGACACCAGCGCTGAAATCAAACGAAGAATAACTCTTGCAAATCGCTGCTTCTTTGGACTTAGAAGGCAATTGAGAAGTAAAGTCCTCTCTCGAGCATGTAAAATCACCATCTATGAGACACTCATCATCCCGGTTTTCATTTATGGCACTGAGGCCTGGACCCTGTCAAAGAAAGATGAGAGCGTCTTAGTATGCTTTGAGAAAAAAATGTTTGGTCCCGTATGCATAAATGGAGAATGGAGGAGAAAATATAACGACGAACTGTACGGGATGTACAGCGACACTTACCTAGTTAGCAGAATTAAAGTCCAACGGCTTAGATGGCTAGGTCATGTAGAGTGAATGGACATCAACGTTCCAGCCCGGAAGGTCTTCGAATGCAATCCAGAGGGACGGCGCAGTAGAGGAAGACCGCGACTCAGGTGGCGCACCCAGGTGGGAGAGGACCTCAACCAACTTGGCGTGCGAAACTGGAGACAGCTAGCTAGGGACCGAGCTGGCTGGAGACGCTTGTTGGTTAAGGCCCAGGTCCGCCCCGGACTGTAGCGCCACCTTAAATAAGTAAGTAAGAAGCCATCAGCTCTAATCAATTGATTTAGACAAACTGAACAATTTTTCACTATGAACGTTTCAACATTTGTTATGAAAGATCGAACATTTAAATATGACAGAATTTAGGTACTCACTTTATATTCCAACTTGATATATTCCTAATTAGTTTTTCAATTGTCCTTTATTTCCCAACTGGTGAAATTCATCTCAGAAATAAAGGGAACATTATTCCATCATTAATGACCCATTAAAGCAAACACCACTCGTACTAATTATGACACTGAGCTTGAGATATGGATGCTACCTATACCATCATGTACTAGCGCCACCACTTTTCCATACCGTACTTCATTCGATTTAACCAAACCACCAACAGAGCAGCCCAACTGTGTATAATATCGACGACGAACGCCGACGACCCTTTCCTGAGGACACTAAGGACAGAGGTCCTCGTTCCTTTCAATTTCCAAACCAAAAAAGAATAAATAATGGCATGCATATAGTTGGTTGGTCGTTGACATCATGGATGGCTCATAGTGCGTCTCTGTGTCTCTTTTTGTTCTTCGAGTGTATTTAAAATCATTTTTTTACGAAGGGTGCTGATTTTCCCAGACCCTAAAGCCCTAACTAGGTACCTACAAATCTTACTATCGTAACAGTGCAATGATAAAATTGATAGCTATTGTAAAATGTACAACACCATCAGCGAGGACCCAGAGAGTACGAGGACTGTAGTAATTTGCTTTAGGGTTTTTTTTCCTGATGGCGGTATGTGTGCTGTGTCCTGAATGGCAGGACGAAATGAGATGGCGAGAAAGCTCCTCCGTCATCATTCATTTCGAAATCGTATACATTTAGAAGTGCGGTGTGATGATAGTACCGACGACGACGACAAAGACGACGGAGACGATGCTATCAGTGGTGGGAGATTTTTGTGCTTAGATACGAAAATAAGAACGAAGAACAAAAAGATGAATATGCTTTTAAAGGTGTCAAACAACGTTATATGACAGTTGTTGGTTCTAGGGGAGGGTTTACTTCTATTAAGCTATAAGGACTCTTCTTTGGGTCTTAAGGGGAGAACTGTGATTGTTATTATTATACTTTATAAATAAACTGGGTAAGAAATGTTGTACTCATACTGACAGTTAGAAGATTGTATGAATAACGGATTCATGAGTAATTTTTGGATTGGATTGTTACTTTTTGGGATTACATTCTGACAGATATGATGACAGATCACATTTTCAGTCAGAACTTCTGATGTTGGAGGGATGGTTGTTTATTTTTTGTTTCTGTTTCTGTTTTTTCATTGCAGAAATTGGTAAAGTTTTTCTCAAATTAATGAATAATTTTGTAGCATATTATCGACCTTGAACAAAAGATAAAGTTCAAATTCTATAAATATTAAATTATCAAGTGACGTGATGAATTACATTGTGATGGATTTGGTCATTTTGCGTGAATTTTGATAGAGGCACGTCGCATTTAAATGAAAAATCTTTAAAACTTGGAAATGCTTTTGAGTTTTAACAGCTCTTATGAACCACAACGTAACACGAAATTTATGAGCTAAAAATAGTCAAACTTATGAAAGAACTTGCAGTTTAGGTACTTCAAAGTCTGTGATTTAATTCAGTGAATCTTTTTTAGATTAGATTATATCTGTTCTGGTTTTAGTTATTTTTGTGCTGGAAGTTTCGGAGTCGATTGTGGTATTATTCGAGGGCTAAGAGGAACATTTCTGTTGGCATATCGCCATACTTTTTCATACAGGCCAGCTGTTTCAGCACTAAGTGAAACACAAGAAGGTAAGGATTCCGATCCTGTTCAATTTTGTATTCATGGGTATTGATTGGTGCCATTACTCTTTTCTTACCTTTGCATCGCCATATACATTAGGTCTTTGGTCTTTGTACCAATTCTTTCTTTAATTTTATGTAAACTTTCCGTAATCATTCATTCAATATTTCTTTATTTCTTTTCTTTCTTTATCGAATCTAGACAGAGTGGCAACTTCTCGTGAATTTGATGCTTTGGCTGTGGGGTGTTGTAGGATCTGCTGCAACTTTTCCTACACACCAAGTGTTTACTTTACCTCCTCCTGGGAACCACCGGATACTGGTTATATCTTTAGATACAACTTGAGAACTTGTAAACTTATCAACGGCCCAACAAATTTGGAGGTTAGTGCGAGGGGCTAACAACCCCTCCACAGTGAAAAACTTGAAAGTTATGAGAGAGATACCAGCCTCGGATAATGAACCCCCTCTTATGGTAATCAGACTCGGAACGACAACGGACTACGCATTGAGATTTTGTACCTGGAATGTAATGCTCTATACTCCAGGTGCAACTCAGAAACTTGAATCTGTCCATATATTTTTATATTGCATATATTTGGATGCGGATACGTCGTGGGAAATCGGCTTAGATCGAACGTCATGGATTTCAAAACAATACATCAATGCCACATTACAGAAAATCAGTATAATATGTGCACACGCCCCTACCGATGATGCTGAGGAGTCTAACAAGGAGGATTTCTACGACCTCCTGAATAGAGCCCACGGAGCCTGTCCAGAGTACGAAGTCAAAATCGTACTAGGAGACTTCAATGCAAAAATCGGGAAGGAAGACATCTTTGGCGGATTAGTTGGAAAGCAGAGCCTCCACGAAGAAACAACAGATAACGGCTTTCGACTAATTGACTTTGCTGCAGCTCGTAATACGGTGATAAGTAGCACTAGGTTTCCAAGACGGAAGATCTACACAGCAACCTGGCGATCTCCGGATGGTCGAACCACCAACGAAATCGACCATGTGCTAATCGGCACAAGGCAAGCATCCAACATCCTGAACGTGCGCACTTTCCGAGGAGCAAATGTCAACTCTGACCACTTTCTGGTAGTTCTAAGTTCAGAGCTCGAATATCAAACGAAAAAAAACACGTGCGGCCCAAAGAAAGAAGTTCAACATCGGTTGCCTTAGCACATTGGAGAATGCCAGCGACTACAGTGAGCGCCTGAGTGAGTGACTCTCCGACTCTCGAAAAAGTGAAGGAAACTTAGTCACCGAAGCACAGGGAATTATAGATGTTTTCAAGCAGCACTTCCAATAGCTGCTGAATGCGCAAAATGTCGAGCAAGATAATGACAAAAGAGAAGCAAGACCAGTCAATGAAGACCCAGTCCCAGCCCCCAGCAGAAAAGAGGTGGAAAGAGCCATCCAAAAGCTAAAAATAACAAGTCCGCCGGGTCGGAGTACCCGCGGAACTCTTTAAACAATTAGGAAGTGTTTTGATAAACCGCATGCACCAGGTCATCACCAAAGTGTGGGAGGAAGAATGCATACCCACTCACTGGTCGATAAGCTTCATATGCCCCATCTACAAAAAAGGCGACCCGATTGTATGCAAAAACTACCGTGGCATATCCCTGCTTAATGTTGCATCCAAAATCCTACCCAACGTACTGTGTGAGCGTCTTAAATCTTTCTGCAACACAAATATCGGCACGTACCAGTGTGGCTTTAGGCCAGGCAGAAAAACTATAGACCAAATATTCACACTGAGGCAGATCCTGGAAAAGACAAACGAATTTCAAGTCGAAACCTACCATCTTTTCGTCAACTTTAAAGCTGCTTATGATAGCATCCACCGCCAAGAGCTTATGATGGCGATGGCTGCATTCGGGATCCTGAACAATCTGATCCAGCTGTGCCGCATGACGCTAAACAAAACGCAGTACAGTGTGCAAATGGGTAACAGCTCATCCGAGTTATTCCAAACTTGCGCAGGGTTTAGACAAGGAGATGCGTTGTCATGTGACTTCTTCAACATAGTCCTGGAGCATATAGTGCGTAAGGCAGGTGTGAGCACGGAGGGCACTATCTTCAACAAATTCACCCAGCTCCTAGGCTATGTGGACGACATAGACATAATCGGTCGATCCAAGAGAGCTGTGCTTGAGGCCTTCACAGCGCTTAAAGAACAGGCGAAACTAGTTTATCTTGAAATAAATGGGGACAAAACAAAGTACATGTTATCAACAAACAAAGCAACATCTGTCCACCACCTAGAACAAAACGTCACTGTTGGTAGCAGCAATTTCGAGGTAGTTAAGGAGTTCACCTACCTTTGAACAAACATCAATCCCACGAACGACACCTTAGTGGAAATCCGAAGAAGAATTACCCTAGCGAACCGCTGCTGCTTCGGCTTGGCCAAACAACTGGGTTCAAAACTCCTTACTCGAAAGACAAAGTGTCTGCTATACAAAACTTTGATTTTACCAGTCCTACTCTACGGCGCCGAGTGCTGGACGATAAGTAAAAAAGGGGAATTGATACTGGGCAATTTCGAAAGAAAAATTCTTTGACGGATTTTTGGTCCTGTATGTGACGATGGCGAATGGAGAAGAAGATACAATCGAGAACTATATAAGCTGTTAAAGACGACTACATTTGCTAGGCCACATAGAGCGAATGGACGACAACGCTCCAGCCAAGGAAGTCTTCTTAGCCCAGCCCCCAGGTTCAAGACGACAAGGAAGACCGAACCTACGGTACAAGGACCAAGAGACTGCGGATGCCAGAGCGCTTGGTCTTGGTGACTGGAGAGTGCATGCGAAGTATCGTTCACGATGGAAGACTGCAGTATCTCAGGCTGAGACCCTTAATGGATTGTGAGCCGGATAAGTAAGTAAGTAGCCTGACTCTATCCAAAGAATTGTTTCGTTCTATCTTTGAATTGTTGTTACGGGCAATTCCAATGTACACAATTCTTCATGCCTTCAACATTTGGGACAGACATCACCCGAAGAAATGAATGCTGTGATCTTCAACAAGGTCACTCAAATATCGGACGTGAAAGGTCGATCAAAAAACACTATTAACTTGTTTGTTACCTGTGACTCTAATAGATACACTGTAAGTGTTCAATCTCCTCTAGGCATATCTGACCTATGTGTTTTGTTAGCAAGTTTTTCGTATCAAAACTCTCCATTTAAAGAGAGAGTTCCTAAGAGAACTAGGACGGTCTCAATAATTATTTAATGATCTTATACTTGTCACTATGCTTCCTCCATAGTGACGTTGACGCCAGCGCTGGCATGATCACAAGTTTGATTCTCTTGGGAATGAGAACTTTTATCCTGAACAGGGTTAAAAATATCAGAACTAATAAAAACGAGTGGTTCGATGCGAGCTGTAAAGAGATTATAAGTGCCAAAGAAGTAAGTTTCCGTTTTTAAACGACCAATCCAACTGAGAAAAACCGGAAAAAGTTCAAGTAAGTCAGGAAGCCCTAGAACGCCCATATTCCAACGACATTACAAATATTTGTGTCAATCGTTAGAAACATGAGGAATTCCCTCTCTTCCTCCTACATTTATTATCAATAACACTCTATTTGTTATCTCTTTCGAGAAAGCTTACCTCTTTACAGTTTGCCGTTTGCCGTCAATTCAACGCTGCCAGTGACTGTTATGACTCCACCTGTAATCGAGAGAGTTAGTAATTCTTTGGGACCAATCTTTTTTTTCGGACTCGTACTGTGATAAGAGTCCTAAGAGCTCTCAATACTTATAAATCTGCTAGCCCGAAAAGCATCCCCGCTATTGTTCTGAAGAAGTTTTCTTCAAGGTCATGGAAACGCTGATTAATTATCAGCTCAAGAAATATCTCGGTGAAATAAAGCTTCTTAAGAACCGACAGTACAGTTTTCGCAGTAATAGGTCCACTGGCGATCTCATGGTTTATCTTACCGAACAGTGGAGATAATCTTTACATTGTTTTGGAGAAAGTAAGATTATTGCACTTGATATTTCAAAAGCATTTGATAGGGTTTGGCATCAGGCTCTCTTATCAAAATGAGTGCTTTCGGTTTTCATGAGTCCCTTCTTCATTGAATTTTGGATCGTTCAATGCAAGCAGTATTGGATGAGTTGATGTATGAAAATCACATAATAAATGCTGGTGTGCCCCAGGGCTCTGTTCTACCTCCAACACTCTTTTTCATTTTTAATAATTATCTCCTGTTTGCAACTTCGAATCCAATACATTGTTTCGCTAAAGTTAGAACGCTTATCTTTACATATTCGTTTTCAGACTTGCATCCCTCTTCTTCTGATGAGCAACTGTTACGACAAATTATGATAAACTCATTAAATTCCGAATAAAGCAGCATTCTACAATAAGGAATACAAAATCGGGTTGAGTTTAATGCTTCGAAAACCCAATTTTGTCCTGCATCGTCAAAGCGAGATATACCCCCCTTATTATTACTATCCATGGATGGGGCTTGTGTCAATGAGACTGAACATCTCGATATTCTCGGTATATTTTGTGGATCAGAGTGTTTGGGTGTCCTAAGGCAAAACAAGAAATTTGTCTCACTTTTTGACGTAGGTGTTATATAAAAGATTTCTATAATTATGTCAAATCTCTGGGCTGACGCTCCTGCAACTTACTTAAGCCTCTTGGACAGTATTCAAAGTACTTTGCTTGAACATCGTCTAAGGTTTCTTGTCTAACGCTTTTTTTATCGTTATTTTTGACTCTATTTTTGATCTGGAGAAATAACAAGCTGTATTCCTCCCCTTTAACAGTTCAACCGTAATACTCGTGCCTCTAGGAATGCTCATCACTCATCAGTATACCCTCGAGCCCAACTGCGATCGTACTGTTAAATGCATAGGTTCGTTCTTCAGCCGTACTATGTGAATGTGGAATGCCTTACTGTCTGTCTTTCCCAGTCATTGCAGTATTTAAGAATTCAAAACCAATGTGAACCGACATTTCCTTTCAAGCCCTCTGTCCCTTTCCTAGTGTTCACACTGTTTCCTTGAGAGTGCACCAACTCAAACCAACAGAGACTGCTGTAGCCTTTGGTGTTGTCGAAAACCTATTATTCCTAGTCGATTTTCGAAATAAACTATTCGACGAACGACATCATACCGGGTGTTGCAAGAAGACTTACGTTTTAAGGCTTTTAGAGATCTATTACCTCAGGAATTGAATATGGTGAATCTGCAGCAAAGTATCTTTGCGGATTGTGTCCTTAAAATGTATCAAAATTATCCGAAATTTCACCGAAATATCATCTGCAATGATGAAGCCCATTTTCGCAATCTTAGTTAATAAACAGATATGATACATTTTGGGCTTTAAAAGTCCAAGAACTTTATAGTATTCCTCTGGTGGCCTCAGTTTTAAAATGAAGTAACTTGATATAGTGTACTGTGAAACCGATTCTTAACTCTAGTGAGAAAAAACTGAACTAAAAACAATGCCTAGTAACGTTGAAAAATATTGTAAAAACATTAAATATTACATAACTATAGCGTTTTGTAGGCACATATCTTGTAACTCTTTGATTAACAAGTTCTGTGAAAGCTTTATTGACATTTAGCTCCATTTTTTAAAACTTGAAGCGTAGGGTTTACGGTGGATAGCAATCCTTACGCCATATTGTATAAACAAAAGCCCATTGTCTCTTAGCGATTTCGATGTCTAAAATTTCCACCTTGTATACGAAAAATGTTTAATTCATTAAAAATGTGTACGAGAACTTTCGCCTGTCTCCGGTGGGTGTAAATTGTTAAAAACGACATAATCAACAATCACTGTCGTAAAATTCTACAACACTCATTTTTATAACCCTCCATCAACCATCTCCATCAGCATCGCATCATCATCACTTACCACCTTCCACTACTACGAGCTACGAACAATTTCGTTATTGTTCCTTATAATAAAGTTCATAGTGATAATGGACTTTCGCAACAAAGGGCCTTTCCTTCACTGCTTCAGGGAATTTAGGCATCAAAACGTATTCATTTTTCTATCAAAAGTATCCTTGAAAGAAAACAGGCATAGTGTCAAAACCACAAAGCGAATAATTTGCATCCTTAATGGTAAAACATCAATCAGTCGAACTCTCAAACTCGAACTTCTCGAAACATACGGACTATATAAGAAAAGAGGATATTTCAATACGCATTTTGAATAAAAGATTCTGGATGGAGACGAGAAGCTTGTGGTGTATTTTCTGGCATATTCAAAAACAGAACAAAAACATATTTTAAAGTTTGTGGTATTTAAATTCTCTGTTATGGGAATTTGAAAATGATTAATTATTGTGTGTGGGAATATTTATTAAAGCAGGTGTTAAGAAGAAGGGGGTTAAGATGTTTAACAGGAATTCCGGTCACTTTCACTGCGATACCTAGTGGTTTCGGCTTTGTGAATATTGAAAACAAATTCAGTTCTCGTCAAGAGACTTGTGTATTCTGTATCTCAAGACACATTACAGATGAGTAATAGGGTGGATCGAAGTTTCGAAAAAATCCATTTTGATGAGTTTCTATCATTTTTGAAGTTTGATAGTTCGAAATAAAAACATAAAAAGTTGCGCAGACTTTTCAAATTGATATGAAATTTGGTTTATTCGATAAACAATCTTCTGTATAATTAAAATATAATTTCTGGCTTATTACCAATACGGCTGTTTCGGACGTAGTCTAATCTAGAGATGGTAAATCGATTATTGGCGTAGACTAGTGACCTATGACCCAATTTACGAGTTCGTAAAGTCATAATATACGGTTATCAAAAGCTATTTCAATAAATAAATTGTTTGACGAGCTGTCACACAGCTACGCCTTACAGTGCTGGCTTGTTGAAACCATGGTTGATCAATTGATGAACGAAAAAGTCAATAAGCATGGCTCTGTAGCCACCTTTGACTGTGACGTTCGATTTGAAGAACTTGGACCAATTAATCCATTAAACCATAAACAACGCTGTCATTTTTTGTGGATGGAATGGTATCTCAATGTGCACTTGACTATTGTCAAATACGGTAGGTTTGTTTATGGACGATTAATCCATTCAACCAAAAGTTTTGACCAAAATCCAGAAAACCTAAAATCCATTATTGTTTTTATACAAAATGTATACAACCAATTAGCAACCTTGGGTTTTTCGGAATTCTGGAAACTCAGCATTTTGGGCTTTCTGTTGACTTTGGATTTTCAGGGTTTTTGGTATTCTGGATTTGCTGTTTCAGGAATTCCAAATTTCTAGATTGTGCTCGTCTCGTTTTTAAATATGAATTTAGCCAAATAACAGGGCCTATTATATCTCTTCTTGTAGGACGAAGACATCTTGATAAATAAATTATGTTGAACAAACGATTTTGTCCATTTTTAAATGAGGTATCTTTTTAATACCGAAATAAATTGTCATATATTTTTAAAATCTATTCAACAAGTAGTACAACAACTTAACCCGAGGGAATATTATTTTGGTTATGATTGCATAAAGCTACAGTTTGAAGTCCCAACATTGCCAGACTAAGGGATCCTACGATCCGTCAACAATTCAGGGACTCAATTGTCCCATGAAATGAGCAGCACAGTACATGACGAATTCGAACACCATTGGAATGGCGTGAAAAATGTTTTCATTTCAGGTGCTGACATAGAAGTCGGTCGGAAAGAAGTAAGCAGGAATCTTGGGCAATTATCAACGAACGCAAACTGTTAAGGGCTCAAATAACTGCTGCAGAAGGGGAAGAAAGAAATGAGCTGGAATCCTTGTACCCCCAGAAAAAGAGGGGTTCACCGCAGTGTGCTCCATGACAAACGGAACTACATCAACGCTTTGGCGCAAGAAGCAGAAGTTGCAACAGCATTACCGTTTACAGAATAACAAAAGAGCTGATTGGTGCACACATCTCAAAGCAACACCTGGTGAAAGAAGTAGAAGGTTCATTGCAAAGTTTGTTGGATGAACAAGTCAGATGAAGAAAAGAACACTTTTCCTCGGTTTTAAGCCGAAAGATTGCATAAACCAATGTCTTCTGAAGGGCCTGAATAAACCAGCCCCCGAACAACAAAGCGGTAGGACTCGATGGAATTTCAGTAAAGCTTTTACAAGAAGCACAAACGTCATCAAGCGGCTCATAAAAGGAGCCTGGTCACCGAAAGCTTCCCTTATGAGTGCAAGAAGTCCATGATCATCAAGCTCCCAAAAAAGGAGATTTTACAAAGTGCGAAAACTGGAGAGAGATTTGCGTTCTACCAGCCGTTGCCAAAATAGTAACAAAATTCATACTGGAACGCATCAGAGAACACCTAGAGCCACACTCGATGCCGAACAAGCAGGATCCTCCTGTACTGATCATATCAACACCCTGCGGGTCATTATTGAACAGTGCGTTGAATATCGAACACCACTATATCTGCTGAGCGTCAACAGGGAGTACATCTGGTCAGCTTTGCGGAGGAGAGGCATTCCAGTAAAACTAAAGTCAACATATAATGTATCTAAGTGTTACGTTCCGCACGATGGTAGGTTATCAGAGGATTTTGAAATCCAAAGCGGAGTCATACAGGGTTGTATTCTGTCGCCAATATTGTTTTTGTTGCTGATAAGCAATGTACTGCACGCAGCTTTGACGGGTCCAATGGACTTTGCCATCCTATTTAAAGCACTTGGATTACGCGGAAGATGTTTGCTTACTCTCTCTTATGAACATGGATATCCACCAAATGACAACAAGTGTGGAGAAAGAAGTGGACGTCGTGGGATTGAAAATAAATTTCGGCAAAACAAAAATGATCATCATCGGAACCCGACCATCCTCTCAAACAAATATTTCCTCCAACCGGTTTAAAGCTTTCAATACCTTGGAAGTATCGTCTCCCTCGAAAGCGGAACCTTACAAGACGTCATCTGCCGCATCGGCAAAGCAAAAGCGACGTTCGGTATGCTTTCAAAAATTCAGAGGAATAGCTCTATCAGCTTAAGAAGAAAGCTACGACTGTTTCCCACAAATGTCGAATCTGTGCTTCTTTATGGATGCAGCACCTGAAAGGTTACTTCAGCCATTACAAGAAAGCTACAAACCTTCGTAAAGATGGTCTGGCCAAACCGAATATCCAATTAGGTCCTTCATAGATTAGCAGGTCAGGAACCTATAGATTCTATTAAACGAAGGCGTAAGTGGCAATAGATTGGAAATACGCGCTGAAAAGGTAACGACAGTGGAATTCGATCACACAAGAAGGAGGAAGAGCTGGGCGACCAAGGAACACATGGCGCAGAACAGTCAGAACTGAAACACATCTCGCAAACCGCACACGATGGCGCGTAGGCATAGAAGTGGCCCTATGTCAATTAAGGGGTTCCCAAAGGACTTAACAGATCTGAGGAATTATTTGTTTTCAAGTTATCAGCTGGATTTGATCCTGCTAACCATCTTGAAATGTCACTTTACCGGATTTCTGCCCCAGCTATAGGAGAGGATAATTCGCTTATATGTGGTGAAGTGGTTAAAACAGCGATTTCTCTTTCTTAGTCTAGATCTATACCATTTTTTAAATAATGCAGTTGAATTTTGTTAGCATGCAGTTTGCTGGCATTCCAAATTTCCATTCAATACGATAGATTATCTCATTTATGGAACCGGTGTTTTAAGCTGTACCATTTAGCCTTTTCCTTCAAAATAAACGCTTTAAATTTCTGAAATGTGTTATTCAGTTTTCAGAACTCCGATCTAGAAATAACCCAGGCCCTTGTTGAACTGCTGTTAGATGTATGCCGTATTGATCACAAATTCTTGCTAGAATTAAAATATGCAACCGATGTCCCTCACTAACTTCTGGATAGTTTGAAGGAATTCGATTGAGATCTCAGTCTTGTTTCTGTTTCATAAGTTATGATAAAAATATGCACTAATTCTATTTTATGATTGCATATAAAATATTTTAAGTAGAGCCTTTTTAATAACTCCAGAACGGCTTATCGTATACAAAAAGGCAATCTTTCAAGTTACAAACCCAATAATAAAAATTAAGGACATCTCTACCAATTTTTCTTATCTTGGAGTCGCACAGTGCGTCGATCGTATGGGGAAAGTGGACAAAATCCAATTTTCCGCAGTAAAGTTGATTTTAAGTAGCAAATTGTTTTAAATGCAATAATTAATGAGTTTCTCAAAAATTCGAGTCAAATGTACGCCCCCCTGCCAAGCCCACTTTTAAATATCGATTATATGTATCTCAAGAACGATTTGAACAATTTGATTGAAAATTAGGAATTTAATTTTGTAGCTAAGTTCAGAAGCACAAAAAAATTCATGTCCACCCACTGATACGCCGCTTTTAAAGATTTCGTCACAACATGCATTGTTCAAAAATATATTTTTAAAAACTTTAAAATAAAAACAAAAGACGAGAATAATAAAAACAAAAAATATTTCAAACATACATATATGCGAGTCAGATTGTTCAATCTCTTTAAAACTTCTTCTTCGCTTGTTTGGAGATATTAAGCAATTTCTTCTTGATCTTCCTTATATAATCTCAGCTCTTTTTTTCTAAGATAGGAAACTAAAAGATCGAGCCTGAGAAGCAAGATCGTCAAAATGTGCTGGTTAGTGTTAATACGGGATGCCGATTTTTTCGAAATTCCTTATGTTGGGATTTCGAAAGAGAATATAATGTCTCTAAATATAAATATAAATTCCCTAACTTCAGAGAGTAATACAGAGAATTGACTAATATCAATAGTAAGTCCTGAAGCAAAAACTCTCCAGACTATTGAAAATTTGTATATAAGTCGTTCATCAATTACTATAACATTCGCCGTTAAAGTTGAAAAATCTCCCTGCTGTATTCCCATCATTTGTCGAGCCGAAACTAGGCTTAGGCTTGTCGATATTAATACCCAATTGTGTTTTAAACATGGTTTGAATTAGTTTTTTTTTTCTTTTATGAAATACTTTCTCTCAGCACACTTATCTTAAGGGCAAATCTACGGAAACTGCCCTCCATGAGGCAGTGAGTACTGTAGAACAAAAAATCCATTATACAAAATTGACTCTTGCTACCTTCCTAGACTTAGAAGGTGCTTTTAACAACGTCCTTACCGAATCCATAGAAAAATCGCTCGTTAAGTTCGGTGTAGAAGACTTCATTCGAGAATGGATTATTTCCATGCTCAGTGGTATTAAGATTCGAGCCACCCCAGGGTGGTGTCCTTTCGCCTCTTCTATGGCGTCTGGTCATGGATGCAATTCTCGTTAAATTAGAGAGATGTGGAGTGAAGGCGGTAGCCTATGCATATGATTTGGTGCTATTGGTGTCAGGAAAGTACACCTTTGTGATTAGTGAAATCACGGAGTCAGCTTTGAAGAAAGTTAGCAGCTGGACTACGAGTTGTGGACTAGGAGTTAACCAAAGTAAAACTGAACTGTTGCTCTACGCTACCTCGACTCAACGGTCAAATCCTATCATTGTCTTCCAGTGCAAAATATTCGGGAGTTATATTCGACCCTAAACTAAACTGGAAACTAAATATTGAAATACGGGTTAAGAAGGCCTGCGTTGCCTTCTACGCCTTCTGCAGCAAAACTTTCGGCAAAAAGTGGGGACTTCAGTCGAAGATAATTTTATGGACGTACACAGCCGTAGTACGTCCAATCTTAACATATGGTTCGATTGTGTGGTGGGCTACTCTTAGCAAAGCCTATAATATTGATAAGCTAAAGAAGGTTCAGAGAACAGCTTGCGTGGGCACTACAGGGGCCATGCGTATTTGCCCAACGGACTCCTTAAACGTTATTTTGGGTCTTCTACCAATCGACCTTTTTATTAAATACATAGTTTCCTGCAGCGCTATTAAGCTGAAGGAATCAAACAGCTGGTTGTCAAAACCTTATGGTCGTAGCAACACAACGAAATTGATTCCCTCAGATATTATCTCGGTAGACACTGACTACTGCACTCCTTCTTTGAGGCTTAGTAAGGGTTTTAAGGTTATTTTCCCATCGAGAGAAGATTGTGAGGATGACATCGTGTCGATAGGTTTCGACACAACCATCTTTACTGACGGCTCAAAGATGGAGTGCGGAGTTGGTTCTGGGATCTTTTCTGAGTCCCTACATGTAGCCAAATCCTTTAGGCTTCCTGACTTTGCTAGCGTTTTTCAGGCTGAACTGCTGGCAATAAGGGAAGCATGTAAGATACTTTAACTAAACCCAAACCAAAACCAAAATGTGGCTATATTTACAGACAGTCAGGCAGCTGTCAAAGCCATTAACACAACCATATCCTCATCTAAATTGGTGCACCAATGTTGCGATGAGCTTGTGAGCCTGAATATTAACCTCGGTGTCACCCTGATCTGGGTTCCGGGCCATATTGGTATCGTGGGAAATGAACGGGTTGACAAGCTAGCCAGGCGAGGATCGGCCCTTCATAGCTTACTTGTGGAAATGGTTAACATTCTTCTTATTGCTATGAAGGGTAAAATCTTTTCTATCTACCAAACTGAATCAAACCGAAGGTGGAGCAATTTACCCAACTGCATTATATCTAGGAAGATATGGCCCACCTATAATAAAACCCGTACAAACGATCTTCTGTGCAGGCCAAGGCAAGACAAAGCCAGGATTGTGGCGGTTTGTACCGGACATTGGCCTATAGGAGTTCATGCAGAGAAGTTGGGAATCTCTTACAACACCTTTTGCGTGAAACGATAATCCATTTCCTCTGCAAATGTCCTGCTTTGGCAAACACTAAAATGAAATACTTTGGAAAAGCATTCTTTCACGAACTTGATGAGCTATCTGAGACAAAGATTAGAGACCTAATCTTTCTTCTCAATGCGACAAAATGGCTCTAACATAATCGCTATGAAGCTTCTGTATAAATCTATCCCTTTCAACCAAAGGTCAAACGAGTTTTTGGTATCAAAACGGCGCACTACAGCGCTAATTGGATCTCAGGCTAGGCTGCCTTGAGATCGCCGTTTCTACCTACCTATAGTGCTAACGTGTCTTTAAGTGGTAATGTGTTTGCCATCTTACAAGAATCAACTTCAATACCAGAGGAATGTTCGGAAACTTCCGCAGCGAATCTCAGCTCTTCAGATGAATTGGAGACTAAAACATTCGCAATTCTTCTTTTTTCGTCTTTTCTGACGCATCTAAAAATGAAGTTTGGGGTCTACCCGACTAGTTTGTGGTCCATCATTAGTCGATGTACCCTGTAAGTGATTTAAAATGCTGACATGAAGTGTAAAATTATTATTAAGCCATGCCTCGTATAGCTTCTTGAAAAGAGTATGATTCCTTGAACAAAGCTTTCATTTCCGTTCCAAGTTTCCATCAAAGTTTTTAATTATTTTTTATTGTAACGGGACAATTATTTACCCTTTATTCTGTCAAAATTGAAGTTAAAATATTTTCAATTCTCGATTTTTTGTCGAAAGAAATCCATTTTCCATACATTTGTTGATGTTTAATGGTTGGACTTTGACCTACACAAAGTTGAATTTTTTAAAGGTTAGCAAAAAGTAGCATGAAAACTTTACTTTCCTTACGAAGGGAAAAAAGACTAATGATTTTAATTTGTATGAGATCGTTATAGAAAAGTTCTCGTAGACAGGTCTTACGGAGTAATAGCTTCTTCGTCATTGGTGTCTACGGCTTAGTGTGGCCTTAAAGAAGGCGATGTTATTCCACCTGATCTTCGTTTTCTTCTTTTACCAAAAGCTTATCTGTAGAGATTAATATGTCAGCATTATCCAAACTTGGTAGAATTTGAAGTACTGTACCATTTTGGGGAATTCATCTGCTTTACAATTTCCTGAAATGGCTCTATTGCCCAGCACATAGAAGAGGTGCCATCTCCAATAGAGATGATGGACAGAGTTCGATTGTTATAGAGTTTGTATAGAAACGGTGTCCAGAGATTGAATAGTTGCCCGACTATCTGAGAAAATTCGGATATCAGATTTTGTTATTACGTTTTCTGTAAAATAGGACAAGACTTATTTTATTTCCAAAAGTGCAGCCTGGAACGTGCTCTACAATGTTTGAGAAGGTGGAATAAAAGGCTTCTGATTCCAAATAACAGAGAATAACGGAGTGGCCAATTCTGTAATGAAGCACTGGAAGAGGGCTAAGAAAATAAAAATATTAAAGCAACATTCAAACACTTTTCGAAAATGAAAATTCGACGCACAAAATTTGACGCTCCACCCTTATGAGTAACCGCAACACAAACCTTTTATCCGTCAAAATTGTGTCGGCCGTGTTACTGTTACTTCTTCTTCTTCTTGAACATCTATCGAAAAGCAATTAGGTTCATTTTGAGATATTATACTCATACATACCTATATAGCTCTGGTACACCCTCCAGACCCACAGAGCCACATCAAACTTTAAGCACTTTCATTAAGTATAATTTGTACATCCTACAACCCTTACGGCCAATTTTTGTAGAGGTATGGGAGGGGGTTGTATATCTTAGTAAAGAAAAGGCGTATGACGACTCTTCCATTTAAGTTTGGCCGGGGTTATAAAGGATGGGAGAGGTCGTCACCGTCATCGTCATCGTGTTGTTCGTCGCTCGTCTCTCGTCGTTGTCGTATAAAGCAAATTAAAAGCATCTGCTTTTACAAAATCAACTCACAAAGTAACTATCTGAAAGTTACTTAAGTCTTTATTACCGCAACGCTGCCGCTTTCACTTCAAATTTTACTTGCCACCCTCTCTTGGCTCTCGAAACTCATCTCATCAAAGGAACCAACTTTTTGGCTTTAACACTTTTCTACGGGCTACACGGGCGGCACTAGCGACGATGATGATGACGAAACTGGCGCTATGGCTATGAAAGGGTGTTGCAGGTTTACTCTCTTTTAGTACCACAGAACAGAGACACCGGTGGTGCTGTGTGGTGTGGGGCTATAGGAAGAGGAACCAACTAAACGAACAAACGAGCGAGGGTGTAAATATTTATAGGTAACCAACCGATGAGGCGGCGCGGTGCGGCGGCGGGTTGTACCTGTATAAAAGTCAAACGCCCAATTTGAAAGTTAATTAAAAACAATTTATATGTCTGACCTTTTTCGTGTGCTGTTGAATTACTTACTTTTTGTATTGCCATTGCCATCCATAGAACCACCTTTTCAATTAGCACGCTAGCCTCGAACAACATCCAGCATTACCACGAGGATAAAGGGAGTACCCCATCAACCAGCAAAAAAGCGAGGAATTTAAGGATGCACTGCACAAGACTTAACTTGACCTGAAGAACTTTTGGGGGTAAGCCCTCTATGATCCTTGTCTTTTTGTTCACGGCCAATTTGTGCAGAAACTCTTTTGCTATACTTTTATAAAGTGGGGTTTGTAGTGAGGTGGTGAGGGGGGGGGGGGTAGTTTGCATTCAGATGAGGTGTTTTATACACAGAATTGGAATACATATATTTATATTTACATTGAACCATTAAATGCAACACTAATCGTTGTCGAAAGCCAACAAATAGAAATTGCTACTCTGGAGGAGGAAAAGGAATTATTGCTTTTGAGTTAAGGTTTAAGGATGCTGGAGGGGTTGCAGTTACTTTATCACTTATATAACCACTTAAATAACTGCAAATTTGGGAAAGTTAAAACTATAAGTTATACTACAAGAAAAGGAATTTTTGAACACTATTCCGGCATCAGCAAGTCTCACCATTTTATAGGATTTAAATCTTTAAACGACACATCGTAAAAAACGAGGGTTATATAAATAGAATAATTTCTAGATGGTTTTATAATTTATTGCTAGGACCAGGGGTCGTGTAAAAGCACAAAATTGAGCCTTAATAATCAAATTTGATAACGAGCTAATAATGACCATCCGCATTTAAGCTGAATTCGGCAACATTAGCCTCATATGCGTGGACAGAAGATAAGGATGACAACACCAAGGATATGTTCTTCGAGCTCTTAGTCAAAACGTATGAGCAGTGTCCCAGCTACGATATTAACATTGTCCTGGGAGTTTTTAATGCCAAGCTAGGAAACGAACACTACTTTGGTAGAATAATCGGAATCCACAAAGGAACTTGTGGATGTTGATCTGCAGATCAATCTACCATCAAATTGATTGTCAATATTGCAATCCACGCTAGACACGCTTCCAGCATCATAGATGTCCAAACTTTCAGAGAAGCTTACATCGACTCGTACCACTACCTGGTTGTAGCCAAGGTAGCACTTCGGGTTTCCAAACCCAAAGCAAAACAGGGAGATGCTGGCAGAAGGTACAACTTCAAATGGCTATAACCGTTAAAGATCACCAAATCCTTTTCCGACCGAGTTACAAGTAACCCCTCTCCAAGCTCTCTGCCGCCAACACAATGTATCGAGAACCAGTCCAACAACAACCAACATTGTCAAGATGCAATCAGAGAAGCCGCCTTCGCAAAGAAAGAAGAGAGCTGCTGACGAGCTCTATGAGCAGAAGTGGCGATAGGATCACTGACTTTTCACAAGGAAAAAGAGAAAGCATCAGAAGGCATAAAGTTCGAAAGTTTTATTAGCAAGAAAAACGAAATTCACAAAAAGTACATTAATCTCGAATCTCGAAGGCTGCAAAGAAGAATGTGGGAAAACATCATAGTGGAACCGCAGTAAATGCTGAGAATATGGAAGAACAACTTCTGCAGATTGTATAAGAGCTACGACGAACAGAATTTCGATGTCAGGAGGGATTCAACGTAGGCGACGAAAGCCAACAATCTGACTTAGATGAAATAAAAATTGCCATATCAAAGCTGAACTCTAACAAATCCTCCGGAATAGATGGCTTGAGTGCCGAGCTCTTCAAAGCAGCAAGAGATAAATTGGTTAGAAGCATGCATCAACTAATCTGTAGGATATTGTCGGCAGAAAGAATGTCCTAAGAATGGAACCTAAGTATTGTTTGCCCAATTCTGAAGAAAGGAGGCTCTCTTAACTGCACCAACTATGGAGGCATCAGTCTACTGAACATCGATTACAAAATCTTCTCTGCCGTAATAAAACGTCTAAAGGTCATCGTCAACAACCTGATAGGTGTGGTTTAAGACTAGGAAAGTGCACAGTAGATCAAAAATTCACATTGTGGCAGATCCTAAAAAGAACAGCCATCATCTTTTCATCGATTTCAAGGCCACATATGTCAGCAACAACAGGGAGGAGCTTTCTAGTTCTGGAATATCTGCCAAACTCGTCCGTTTGTTCAGGATGACCATGGAGAATTTGTCCTGCTCCATAGTTGAGTGTTGGACGGTATTGTCTCGCAGCAGTCTCGACCATTTTGCATTGGTGGAATTCTTAGATGCTCCCAATCTGTGTGTAAGTTGCTCATTCCAAGACATGTTGTAATCAAAAACTACGCCAAGATATTTCTATTGATTAGACACCTTTATTTCTGAATTATTGTAAAACCATTTTTCGCACACTGCTCTTTCTCCACCATTGCGAAATATTACTATTTCCGACTTATCAAGATTTATTTCAAGATTCCATTGAATGTAGTAAGTCTTAAAACCCTCAATTAGCTGTTGAAAATTGGAAGGATTATCTGACGACAGTACGACATCGTCCGCATATAAAAGGGCCTTAATTTGAAAATCGTCTAAAACAATACCGATTGGAAGTTCTGCATGAAGATCATTTGAAAACAGAACGAAAAGAAGAGAGCTTAGCACACATCCTTGACGAACACCTTTCTTCGTGGGGAAGAAGTCTGACAAACACGAACCATCCCAAACATCTGCAGTAGTATCCTTATAAAGAGACTTTATATAGAAGCCAGTATCTTCGAAGATATTCCCAGAGTCGAAAGCTTATAAATAAGAGCATTCCCGTCAATGCTATCAAAAGCAGCCTTCAGATTGATGAAAAAAGCGTAGAGTTTCTTCTTTTGGCAGAGTTGAAGTTGAATTATGCATGAAATATTATAAACTTGGTCCACAGTAGAATAGTTGGTTCTATATGCAGCTTGAAATTCATTGATGATGCTGTTTTTTTCTAACCAAGCTGACAGTCTGTTCAAGAGAACTCTAGTAAACAGCTTATAGAGCGTATCCGGAAATAAAAGTCTTCTATAGTTTGACACAAGATTTGTATCTCCTTTCTTGAACAGTGATGGTAGCGTTGCAGTTCCAAGAATCTCAGTGAATAACTTCTGTATTTCTTCAATAAGAGATGGACATGCATTTTTATAAAATTCATACGGTATTCCATCAAAACCAGGTGTTGTCAAATCTTTTGATGAAGATATAGTAGAAAATATATCTCGTACAGTTCAATGGAGTAATCTACTAGCTGAATCATTTGATTGCGATAGTAAGCTTTCAAAATGCATTTTAAATTCATTTACTTTTATTGACGTTGTGGTTTTAATCGACTGTCCGCGTATTTGCTTAGCAATCTTCCAACACTCTCGGGCTAAATGAACATATTCAAGACTCCTAGTAATGTTAACGAAATAAGCTTGTTTTTAAGTTTTACATAAGATCCTTTATTTTTTGTTGGCATCATAGTAGTTTCTATGACATGTTTCCAGGTTCAGTTTTTTGAAGGATTTAAGGTGTTTAAGAGCATTTTTCCTGGCCATAAAACTAGCTAAATCAAACCAAGGTTTTTTGGATCAATCTTAACATCTTGTTGCATTGGAGCTCCGTTTGCTTCATAAGTACAGCTTTTGATTGCTTTGCATCGTTCTTTAATTGAACCTGTCGGTATTATAATGGAGGGTACAAGTGACTCGAGCTTATTTTTATAAGCAACACCTCTTTGGTCATAACATATTATTCTAGAGATACCCCTTTGGTTGGTATTTACTGCTGTTACTGAAGATTGTAGGGAACAAATTAACGACATGTGAGAAGGTTACACAATCTACACTTAAATCTTCAACCAATTTAGCGATTGAGTACGAAGGGCAACAGTAGTCAATTAATGAAGAACCTCTACTGCTTACGGAAGTATATTCACAATTTTTGTCTCTAAACCTTTTGCCATTAAGAATAAATGCAACAATATCATCAAGAAATTCAATAAATTTGGGGCAATAACTGCCACAGGTAGAATCTTTTGAATATCTTCCTTCCATAATCGACAATGTAGAAATCAAGTTGCAGTCCACTATTCCTCCAGTGCCTGTTCTCACATTGAAATACCCTCCGAGAAAGAAATTGGTGGATGTAAACTCAGAAAAGAAATTTTTAAGAAGTGTAAAGTCTCCAATCCAATGACTACAATTTAAGTATTAAATTTAGTTGTGCCCCCGCTAAATATTCTTGCAGCATAATCATATCATTCGTTGTTACAAACTTTAGTTGATAGATGGGTTCAATACTTTTCTTTTGAAAGTTTAAAATTTTCAAATATATTTACAAAAATTACAAAAAAAAACAAAACCTGACAGCCAATGTGTTGCTAATTATTATTAATACTGTTTTGTTGAATTTTACATATTGTCACATTGAGTAGAAAAGATCTTATTGCTATAATGAGACGGTCCGGGAGTATTGTAATAGAGGAACAATTCAGTTTCTTAAAAGAAGAATTGATCAAAATGACGAAAAGTCAAATTAAGGTTTTGACGAATATATTTTGGCATTTCAAGTCGGATTTTAAAACGCGGTGGGTTAAAGCTTGCAGGATCGAGAAAAAGTTTTTTAAAACTAATGAAAGTTGACTAAACTCATGTCTAGCTTTCTGTAGAGCACCCGACTCAGCCAAGAAACGAGGTCGTCCAGAAGTAGAGTTTGAAATTTCTTCCCAATGTTCGGAAAGGGAAAAAACCCGCGACCTGAGAGATTCTCTACCTCTTGGTGTCCTCAGTTATGCTACCTAAATGATTTTACGAGCTTCCGGACTGATCCAAGCCTCAAAACTTTTAAAAGAAGTGAGTGTAAGCCCCAATCGGGCTGAAAAATACAGGCGAGCTTTTGAAAAATCGCAGTCGAACGAGAGAAGTTGTATGACGGGAGAAGATGCTTTGGCGGTATTATTTGCAGCGCAACTATCACGGCATCAATATAACATAATAAGAATATAAGTGCCCAGAAAAATTTCTTGCTTACAAAATTGTGCACGGTCCAGAAGCAGACGATTCTTCTGTTTTTATAACCTGTTTAGTCCCCATTCAGCTAGTAAGTGGTGTGCATATAGTCTGGCAAAACCCTCGTCCAGTTTCGACAAAGTATTGCAGACGTTTCAAAATCGGAAAAAGCTCGACTGGATGCAGAAATCCAAAACCTTCAACAAACGTCCATGTTCGTCGGTAACAGGTGTGTTAGGGTTCAGCACTCATTAATTTGTTCAATAATAGATGGTAAGGTTTGTAATGCTTTAACCGAGACCACATCAACACATAAATGCTATTTGTATGGCGCGACTTCGAAAGACTTCAACAATGTCGATGATATGATAAGACGTCCAATAAAAACAGAGCACCTTTCTTTTGGAATGTCTATTCTGCACGGTTGGATACGAATGTTCGAATGCCTTGTACATCTAGCGTACAAATTACCCATTAAAAAATGATAAAGTGACAGCAAATAAGGCTCGAGTTCAAAGGGAGTTACAAGAACGTTGTGGCTTAGTTGTAGATAAACCAAAGCCGGGATTTGGTAACACAAATGACAGCAACACAGCTAGGCGATTTTTTCAAAACCCTGAACTTTAAGCCGAAATAACTAAATTAGACATAGAACTCATTAAAATAATGCACACAATTATGATTGTTGTTTCCAGTGGATATGAGATTGATGTTGAAAAGTACAGGGAATTTGCGTTTGACACAGCGAGGTACTTTGTCAATAAATATCCCTGGTATTGTATGCCTCCAACTCTACATAAATATTTTATTCATTGCCCAGAAATTATATCATCGGCACTTTTGCCTATCGGACAACTTTCGGAGGAAGCGCAGGAAGCATGAAACAAAGATTGAAAAAATTTCAGTGAGAACTTCTCAAGAAAATCCAGCCGTGAAAAAACGAAAGCAGATATATTTAATTTCTTTATACTGAGCTCTGATCCAATTATTACTTCCAAGCAAAAACTGCAAAAAAATTTCCAATCTTTACCAAAAGAAGCCCTCTGTTTGCTTAAAACTCCAAATGTCGATGAATCGAACACTGTTTTCGAATTCGATTGTGATTAGGATTACAGTGACGATGACAGCTATGAATTTTAATCATAGATACATTGCAAACATTTCTTTGTTTTGAATTTGTATTTAATTTACAAAATTTCTTTAAATTTACAATATGTCTCAATAAATACAAATTTAAACGTTATTACTACTTTTTTTCTAATTTTTTTAAGAGAGGCACAAGTTGGTGAGTAAGGTCAGTCTAGTTGCCAAAAAATAGATCTTAAGCAAAAAATTCTTCAAGTCAAAAAATACAAATTGGCACATTTAAGAAATGGGGGCGTTTTAGCAGGCGTGACTGGGACACTTATCTAAAAACATCTTTTGCTTGGGCTCGGAAGTCATTGTGCAAAATTTTAACCTCTCTCTAACGGTTGATTTGATGCCACGTTTTAGGTCATTCTGCCCCACCGTGAGACGGTCCATCTGGTTTATTTTCACTTCCATGGAAATCATCCCATCAACCAATGTAACCTGTCAAAGAAAATATGGTTTTCGCCACGATACTGAGTGAGAGAACCGAAAAGAACCGTTTGTAAAGTGATAACTTCTTTCAAGTTCTAGAAAAGTGTGTTTTTGTTTTAGAAATACAATTTCCGCATAGGAGTTTCCCGAAGAGTAGTTCTTGTCATGAAAAGTGCTTTCTTAAATTAGCCATTTGGATTTAACTTAAAACTGTAGGTCTCCTCAATGCCTGACAACAGTACACAGGAATGGTTAAAAGTTGTAAGTCGATAGGCCCTAGTTCTCAACGGACTGTTGCGCCACCCAATTTATTTATTTTTTAATACAGAATTCTTGTAATTCTTCAAAAATGTATAAACACTTACTTAATCAGTTATTTTATGTCAAGTATAAGACAAATTGATAAACTTTTTACTTTAAACTTTCAAAAACCAATTAATTTTTTTTTCAAAATATTTAATCTTAAAAAAGACGTTTCATTCACTTCAGAATAAGGGACAAAAATAAAACCATCAAAACATACCGAAATATTTAATAAAAATCCACATATTTTTAATAAGAGCTTCAACTTATTTAATTTCACAACTGTCCAAATAAATTCCATCACTGACTTTGACTCACAAACCATAATAAGTATGATAAAAGTGAAACTTTGAAAAGTTTTCTTCAAAATGTCTTTCCTGCTTTTCTTTTAACATAACATCTAGATCTAGACCACAAAAACCAATTGAAATTTAAATATTTATCGTATCTAACAGAATAGTAAATAGCTTATGGTTTCGAAACATATAATATTCAAAATCCGAGATTTTATCTTTGAATTTATATGAAAATCTCTCTAACTTCAAACCATTTACAAAGTTAAGCTCTTCTAGAAGCCACAATAATAAAAATTGGATGTGTTTATTTTTATTTTTATTTTTTGTTCTTGTTTTTCTTTTCTTTTTTTGGAAAATAAAAAGTAAAACCAAAAAGAAAAATCCAACACAAAAATTGAACAAAATTTCCATTGGGAAATCAGCATCTGGTGTTAAGAGATATAAAGAGACCATCCCTAATCCTATTGAGTTCTGTTGCTGACGTTCATATATTCAATGAAGACACGTCATGTATGTTATGATTATGCTGGTTGTATATTTTAAGGAAACCTTAAGTAATATTTAGAGACATAATCAAAAATCAGACATTTTTGGAAATGCAAAAAGAATCCCTGAAGAAGGTTTCATTCCTAAGTTAATAAATTGATAGAGATGATTCTTAACTTTTCGTGTGATTCTCAAAAGATAAAGCTTTTTTAAGTTTGTATTTAATTCACAATTATATTGGATAGAATTGAAATTAAAAATCATGACTCTATCGCGAGACTAGGCTTTTAATTGGCAACACTGAACAGGTTGAGATTTTTTTTTATTTTAATTAATAATAAAACACAGTGTGAACAAACCGATTCATATTGGTTGGTCTTCGCCTTGTAATGAGTAGGCACTTTTGAGCCTGGTAAAGCTTTTCACATTCATGTATTGCAGCTAAAGAACGAATCCCTGTAAGTCCAAAATTGGGTAAACTGATGGGCGTACGGATATTTCGGTTGAATTGTTTAAGGGAAGGAAAGCAACTGGCTATTATATTAGAGCATTGTTTATAAAAATAACGATGATATATTGATAGGTATGAGACCTTGCGGCAGTATTCAAGCGAAGCAAATATCTTTATTAGAGAACGATTTCCTATTAGTTATTTTAGTTTAGTTTTTACTGACCAAATTAATATTTATACATCCACAGTCTCCATTCAAAATACTAAGCACATCCACCAACTCCACAAGATTTGCTCCAAAGTATATCCTTCGTAGTTCGCACAAAATAGGGCATTTTCCAATAAAATGGTACACATCTTCTCTCTCTTTGAGGTTGCAAAGGCTACATTCAAGTGGAAGATCAGGTCGATACGATATGTAATTAAGGCCTGATAGTTTACCTTGTTGCGGTAAAATTTACCATAACAAGTTTCACTAGCCTATCTCATATCCTTTTTCCTTTTTTAAACTTACTTTCGTTGTTGCTGCCCCAAAATATTTTAAGAATTCAGTAGAATCCTGCTTTCCATCAGTCAGTGACCTGCTCTTATTGTATTTTGGAAAATAAAAGAAAATAAGTTTCAGTGGTAATGCGGTTGTGTGACAGAGGGTCTACATTTTCATTTACTGTAGAAATTTGTGACGGGCGGTCACAAAATACACAATTGTGTGAAGGATGAGTCACGAAGACGGCCTATTGAGTGTGTGACACGTGGCCCACACAAGGAAAAAACGAAAGTGTGCATCCTTAGAATAATTTGCACACCAACCTAAAATTAGTATGGCTTAATGCCCAGCGTAAAGTGTCGGAATACTTAGTAAGGTCACTTTGCGATGTGCACGGAAGTCTAAGGGTTTATAGTCTAAATTGCAAACTATCGAATTCTGCCCCTCAATCTTGGTTGAAAACGCTTTTCTCAAGTTATTAAACTGGACCGGTTTGGGCTTTGGGATTTTATTCGCTAACTCTCAAAAATTTTTCGTTTACTTTTTAGACCAATTGGATTCGACGGATAGGAACTGAACTCGTCCATTAAGCCAAGGTTGGTGTTTCAAATCACCAATATGAAAGAGACCGCTAAAGGTTTGACTGGTTTTTGAAATCGGCATATACCCCAGCGAAAAAGCCGGGTGTCGCAGTTAGAAGAGAAGACCAGATCATAACAAAAGTTCAGAGTAGGATAGCATACTTGTCGTGGCATTTCGGATGATGGAAGTTCACCATGAAGATGGCACTTTGGAGAGAAGCTAAGAAGAGTGAGGTCGAAAAAAAAGTGGTAAAAAATAAAAGTGAAAGATAAAATTAGTTTGAAGCCAATATTTTAAATTTTTGAAAAAATATTTGAGTCGAAAATCAATTTTTACAAACTTTTTTTTGTTTAGGTTTTTAATTTTTGTAAAAAAAACTGTCAATTCGATATTCTCAAAATGTGTCCTAATGTTGAAAACACTATTTCTTACAAGTAAAAATTAGTTAGAAGCTATTATCTCAAATTTTTGAAAAGATATTTGAGTCGAAAATCAACTTTTACCAACTTTTATTAATTTTCTTCTTGGTTTTTATTTTTTGTAAAAAAACGGTCTATTCGATTTTTCTCAACATTTTTCAGAATGTTGAAAACAATATTTTTTATAAGATAAAATAAGTTTGAAGCCTAAATTTCAAGTTTTTGAAGAGATATTTGAATCGATATGCAGTTTTTACCAACTTTGAGTAATGTTTTTTTTTAGATTTTTATTTTTTATAAAAAAAACTGTCAATTCGGTTTTTATCAAAATTTTATCAGATGTTGAAAACATTATTCTTCGTTGCAAAAAATTGTTTTGGAGATGAAATCATATTTTAGTCGTAAAATTTTGGAGGGGAAAGTTTTTTTCAGTTTTTTTGATTTATGAAAAAACCGTTAAATGGATTTTTTTCAAAAAATATACTTTTATGATATCAAGTTATAATATATTATATAAAATTTAATTCAAGTCTCTAGCGTTTTTGGTTCGTAAGATATTTGGGGTTAACCAAAATTTTCACCTTTTTTTCAAACTGCTATGGTAAAAAAAACACCCACGCAATTTTCTTGAGAGCCCTTTCTGCATCTTTCTGAATTATTATCTGTATAACACAATTTATTTGAAGTCGATATCTCTTCTGGTTCCTGAGCTATGGGGGACGAAAAAACGTCGCGAACGTACGGACGTACGATTGTACGTACACACGCACGCACAGACATCTTTCTAAAAATCTTTTATTTCGACTCTAGGGACCTTGAAACGTCGAGAAATTTCAAAATTTTTAATTTGATAAATCGGACCCATTACAATAACTTCCTATGGGAAGTTAATAAATAAAAGTAAACTCAGGATGCATCCTTGTAGTTGCAAACTCTTCCGAAACGAATTTCCCATCCCAGACCATCGCTAAGTTATTGTCGTACAAGGCTATCAAAATTTTAATCATTCTAGTCGAAATACCGACCATATAAAGTTTGTAAAATAGTGCTTTACGTGGTACAGAATCAAATGCAGCACGGCTTCGTCTCCGTTACGTTAGGCCCGCTTCGAGGTTGCTTTGAATGACATTTCTATTATTTCATCCCTCCAAAGAGCAAATATTTTGTTTGTTGACACTTTTTTACTGCTGATGAGCTGTCAGACAAAGCAAATGTTCAGGAAATTGAACTAGAGCTTCCGTTTGGAGTCACATTACGTTACATTACATTCTTTTCCTTACGATTGTCAAACAAAACGTGAGGTCGAAGCTACATTGTGATAGCATGCATTGAATTCCTATGGCTGAACTCGTAAACGTCAGGCGAAGCCGAAGCTGAAGTGTGTATGTGATACAGCCATAACCATCATGCCACGGGTACTACTATAGTTGAATAGCCTTCTCTAAATCCTGCCTGAAGCTCATTAAGTACCCGGTTTTCTTTTACCCAATTAGTTGGTCTGTTGTAAAGTAAGGCACTAAAAAGTTTCGAAGATGTATTTAGAAAAATATTCCTCTGTACTTCTTTGGGTCGTTATAATCTCCTTTTTTGTGTAGGGTATATATTATAGCATTCCTAAAACTCATTGGAATATTCCCTCTTTGGTATGTTTTATTGTATTCTTCAATCATTCTTATTATTTGAACTTTCTTCCGTTGAAGAGCTATATTTTAAGAACGACATTATTTCTTGTATACATTGTTCGATTCTGCATATAATTTTTTTATGATATCTGAGTTATGGATCTTAAGAGCAATAGGAGCGCAAACGATTTCTGCCTTGCTTTCCTGCATTCGTTATCGAATCATTTTTGATTCTTCTTTCTGGTCTTATTTGCTGTGTTTAGTTTTGTTGGTGCAGATTTCGAGCCCTTCCCGCAAATTTATTGTAAGCGCCAAAATTAATTTTATCGTAAACGACAAATCAAAAGCTTACTGCTGGCCCTTGAAACAACTTGTACCCATAGTCAGTATTGAAAATTAGTAATTATCCTTAAGTTAAGAAATAGCAACAGCCTCCAAGGTTCTATGTGTTATTAGCAAATTTTAATAATTAAGTTTTCTTTTTTATTGAAAATGTCGCTTACGATAAAATGGCGGGAAGGGCTCGATTTCTTAATTATATCAGCGAGAACTTCAACGTCCACAGAAACTTCTGATCTAGCTAAAATATCAAGTCAAATATTAAGATTACAGATCGCGGTTTTTTTCATTCCAAAACAATTTAGGTAGTAAGTTGAGCATTTGAATTACTCGTGTAATTTGCAGAATTTGGCACTTTAATTATAATTTCCATGGGCATGTGGTCAGAAAACGTTTGCAATCCTATTTTAAAGTCATCGGTATTTGAATTCCAGTTTCCAGCAATAAAGCAATAGTCGATTACAGAGGATGATGTTCCACGTAGAAATGTAAGCTCGTCGTTAAGATTGCCGTCGCAACTTCCGTTTAAAACTTTACAGTTACCTTTTTGTCACACATTTCATCTTTAGATCTACCTTTTGCATTAAAAGTTGTATGGCTGTATTCGCTCGAAAAATTGTTCTGTGATAAACCTATCCTTCCGTTGAAATCTCCAATAATCACTAGGTCTGACGTATTTAAATTATTTAGCAGGTCATTAAGTTTTTCAAAGTCAGATTCCCAGTGGCTGCAGTTTAAGTAGGTAGGTACGATGTAACGGGCACAACTATTTTTATCCAGTTTGATAACACATGCTTTATCAATCTTTTTAAGTTCGAATTCTACTGCTTAAATGTTTTTACGGTAGGCAAAAAGCTCTCCACCAATATATCTTACCAAAATACTTGTTCTAACAGCGCATTTCCACTTTACTTCATAGTTTGCAAATACATTTTTAAACGTCCTTGTTTAAAAATATCAAAATCATAAATAAAGTTAAAAAAATCATCAAGTTCTAACTTATTTTTCAGTCCAGAGACATTATAACTTACAATTCTAAGATTAAAAAATAAAACTTCATTCATTTCTGCTTCTTTCTGATAGACGTGTGAACCTCAATTGGCATGCTCGTGTGAACGTACATCGAAGTTCCGCAGTACAGCGGATGTTTTTGTTAGCTGCCATGATGTTGAATTTCCTGAACGCACTCCTTTTGATGTCTGAGCTTGACTTTTTTCTGACATTTGTTTGATTAATAAGATCATTCACTAGAAGATCTCCTGTTAGTCAAGTTATTAAAGGTTTCACATCAAAAAATCCAACAATTTTGAAACTTGGCAGTCTTATTAAGGGATGTCTGGTGATGACCTAACATAAGTCTCCAAAAATTATGAGCTCTAGCGGCAGGTAAGAGAAACATGGAGTTTGTTTTAGTTTTTCACGTTTATCTCGAAAACTATTTGTTGTATCAAAAAATAATCTTCTACAAAATACAAGATTATTAAATTTGCTAAAGAAATTTGATATTAATTTGTTTGGACTTGTTTTAGTTTGTGAAATAACTATATAGACATTTAAGGAAGACAAGTGTTTTTTCACAGGAAAGAAAGCTTATTAAATTTATTTTCTATTTATTATTACATTTTTTTTCGTGTCTTTAGTTTTCCACAGAAAAAACTGTAGTATTTAACTTGTATGTGCCTTTTTACTTCTGAAACTTGGTGACTCACTATATGGCTCATTGCCTGCATGCCTAGAGAGTAGCAATTGTATCAAGTTACTTTATCATCTCCAACTATTCGACTCGCTATTCACATGATTTCATTTGTAACTCGAAACGGAAGATGACTTTGGAACCAGCTTTGTAATGTCTGTATTACCTCTAAATTTACGTGCCTCCCCAAATTCTTCATGTTGCTCACTAGTAGAAAAAATAACGCCTGTGAATTTTTCTGAGAGTATCAGCCAGCCCTAGAACCCATTTGCTAAGTGATCAGTGATTCCACACCCTCGTGTCAACCCACCTACACTTTTCATTCCACGCATTAGAGTTTGTTCAATTGTCTGGTCCGAACACACCCCTGTCTAAAATTGGTCAATTCTTCTCCCTCTTGCACTAAGTTTTTAAATTTATCTGGAGTCATCACAGAAGGCAGTTTTATCATGTCCTGCAAATACAGGTGACATAATTTAGCGTGCGAGAAGTGTCCGACGGCATGGAAATATTCTTCACACAGTTAATATGGGTATTCCAATCACCAGACCGCTAAGCGTGAATAAAATCTTTAAGCAATATCATATTGAACAACTGAATCCATAAGCCTGCTTTTGGTCCATTAGATTTGAGTTTGTTCAGATTTGTTTGTAGTTTCACACTATTGGATCAAATTAGGGTTTTCTTTTATTGCACATAACGAAGGAGACTCTTCAAGAAAATTTTTGTGAGATTTTAGATTTCCTCTCATCCATGTTGGCTTTTGTCGACTTGTGTTGTTCCATTATTATATTAGCTAAAGATGTCTGTCTAATGTCCTTTACTTTGTATATAAAGAGGGTGGCCAAATGTTTCCACCAGGCATTTTTTGTCAAATTTGTAACACAAACTTCCAGCATAGTGTAACGCAGTGTAAAGTGTATTAAAGTCCGACGGTGGAGAGTTTATAAACGGAAGAGGAATGATTTTAGTTTTTCTAGTAAACAAGAATGTTGTTATTGAGTCCATGTACCCTTTCCATCCTGGAACATCGAAAATGCCAATAAGCTTTGATGCCAACCAAAGAATGTCACATGATTTTGGCTGTAACATTTCTTCGGACCACGCATTCACATTCTCAAAAACTAGATTTTTAAATCCACCATCTGTTTTCTGAAATGTTTCCAAAGGAAGTACTCTAAGTTCTGCAGTTAATTTAGCACAAGGTAGTTTTTTCAGCTTTTGCATTCGTGTTTCGGTTTCTTTTCCTATGGAAGTAGATTCAGTGATGCATCTTATTCCTCAAAAAAAATGAAATGTATTTAGTCCATCTTACGTTCTGACATTAAAGTCCGCATTATCAAACAGAAATTGGTTGAATGATCCGCTGGAATCTTGTCGGCTGTGGCAAATAGCTGATATCTTCAACAACTGAGCTTCATAGTATGAATTATAAAGAACAAAACCCTTCTTAGAACCAAGCTTTCTGTATATGAATAAGCAAGGCTGTATTGGAGACATGAATGATCTGGGACGCACAGCTGATATAATGCTCTATTGCGATGCACTTCCTTTTTATATTTTCAATGTTCGTTTTCTTTACTTTAACAGTTTCCAGAAACGTTTTTAGGGTTTTAGGTACACAATCATCATCAACGTGTTTGAAAAAGTCATCACTTGTGATTCTTACAATGCCTATATAGTTATTTTACAAACTAAGATAAACCCGACAAACCGAAAAAACCGCTAGAGTTAGTTTTTAAACTATAACCGCTTCGAAAAAATTCATCAACTTTGTTTTTATAAAATTTAATGAGCTTGAATTTTGCGGAACAAAATTTTTTGATATAACAAATATTATTTTTAAAGATAAGCGTGAAAAACTGAACCAAACTCCATGTTTTTCTTAACTGTCGCTAGAGCTTACGTCGGATATTTGAGGACTTTTTTTTAGGTCATCAACAGACATCCCCTAGAATAGTAAGTGTGCCAAGCCTTAAAACTGTTGGATTTTGTTTGAGGTGAAGACTTTTTTTTCGTTCATTGACTGGACAATATTACTCTAAGAGCTCTCTTTTTAATTTTATCCAAAAGACTCAAGTACGTTGTTCGAATGATAAGTACTAACCCAAAGAAGACGAAATTCATCAATAGCAAATGCACGCATTTTCGCTAAGAGAGCGTCTCTATCAAGAAGCAAGTCCAATTGGACGATAGTTAGAGTGGAAGAAAGTTTCGACCTTATTAGGGGCAAGCTGGACAAATGCTGTTTTCCATCCGCTCGGAAAGACACCTGTAGAATAGGACAAATGAAAAAGCTTAAGCAGTGGTTTTGCCAGCGATGAAGAACACCTGTTTAGAAAAATAGACGAGTGTGAAGAAGATACGTCCCACAGAATCGTTTGCACTTTCAAGTACAGGAGGAGTCATGTCACTTATTGGCAGCATCGAATAAACAACCAAATTGGCTTTATCAATCGAGCTTACAAAAGGAGTGTCATTAGAAACTAGCGTAGGAATTGATGAGGAAATAGTGTTGTGCACAGTTCCTACAAATTACCAGAAATGTTTGCTATCTTTGGGACATTGTAGTAAGTTCTGGGCATGTACAAATTAAATGCGTCGAACATGTCCGTTACAAGTTTTTTTAGCGTTTTTTGAACTTTTTGTCAGTGGGGTTAACTTTATAAATTCGGAAACGTACATTTTTGATCGTAATAACCTCTTTACAGATCGAATCAACCGATGATATTCTTTTTGAGTTTGAGTTGGTAACCATATCTGTTCTGGATTCACGTCAATATCGAGGTAAATTTCCTGAAGAAGTCGTAGGTGTACTCTACTTAGCTGTTTTTTTTTTGGCATGAGAAGTATGCTTATATGACACAATAGTCTGATGTTGCCTAAAGGCGAGAACTCACTGATCGCATATTTGGTAGGATCAAAAGTAAGGAACAAGTCCAGTGTGTTGGCAGACTGACCTGCAAAGTAAGTAATCCAAGTTGGCTCGTCAACTAACTGAGTCAGGTGGTTTAACTCAACAAAAAGCAAAGTAACTAAACTTTAGTTCTTCAGATTACGTTAATTTCTTGAAATTAGAACTTAAAAAATATCAAAACAATATTACCTACCTATAAAAATGTCATTAACAAGCTTAAAATCCATTATAAGTTGTATAAATTTAGTTTCTTGATTGGAAGTACATTTTTTGGCACCTGGCCATTTCGATACTAGAAACTTGTCTTACGTTGTCTGAATTCAACCACTGACTGCATTTATAATTCTATATGAATATTCGACAACTTTCAACTAGTTTGTGGTTGGTTTCGAATTTGCAATCAGCACTAAAAATAAATTTCAAAACATATGTTTAAAAATCATGAAACTATTGAATCCAAAGGACAAGGATTTGACAACATTACAGTGTTTAAAGTTATTGTAACTTTGATACCTGTCATCAAACTTAGGTAAGCCGCCAACAGAAGTAGAATTTTACATACCAATACCACTTATACTAATCATTTAAAAAGAAAGCATGAGTAACTCCCCCAACGGTTTCTAGAGGAAACTTGCAATATTATATAGCTTTGTCAATTTTTGTTCATAAAGCTTTAAGGGCAAAGCTATCAACAAAGTCGTAGGACAAAAAGCCTTAAATATTACCTTTGTATATGAAAGCCTTTCATATACAAAGTTTATAACATACTGTCATGAGCAGAACCTTGTAAAGCAACTACATTCCGCATTATTGGCGTTAGTATCGCCGAGTGGAGAGATTCACGGGATGAAGAAGAAAGTATTATTTTCATTCCCGTAAGCAGCCAACAGAGTAAGGTAGGTAATTAATTAACCAGTAAAAATGACAACACAATCTAGTTCAGTCTATTTTAATCCATCATTCCACTATTTTATTAAAAAAAAAAAACGGAAAAGTAAAACTAAATTGGCTTAATACTGCGTCTAATAAGGCTGACTATGGGAATGAAAAAAGTTTCTATGATTTGCACACACAAAGCTCTAAGCTGCACAAGAACTAAACATTTTAGCTTTCAAAAATTGTACTTCTAAAGGACTATTCACATGAGAACGACCAACGACCGGCAAATAAAAAAACAAATGGGGTTTAAAACATTTAATAAGTCTAAACCATTAACAAAAACTAGACAAAATCGAAGAAAACTTAATTAAATTCATGTTAAGATACTAACATTTACGTTATAATTACTAAAGTACCTAAATGAAATTTAAAAAAAATTAATTGGTCTTCACGAATTGTAATCTGATTGTTACCAACTGTCAAGTTCTATTCGCGATCCACATACCATCCACACGGGAACTTATGAATTATTCGCTCGCGAATAACCTCAAAATCCTGCTTATTTTAGTTTACTTGGTGATTGTCCATAGCTGAAACAAACATGGATAAAAAGGTTAATTATGTTCAATAGAAACTTATATAAATGTTTATGAATTATATTGAATTTTTCCTTTGACCTAAAATATTCGAAAAACTTGTTCGGGTATTTTTCCAATTCTGTTATTAAAGAAACATATTCTCCTTTTCTCTCTGTTTAATTTTCTTTATAATTAAAAACAGCAAGATTCGCTTTTTTAACAAATAATTTTTTGATCCCCTACTATTTTGTAAACACTTTTTGAAATGATTTCGAAACTAATCAAGTGAACTGTCATAATAAAACGTCATTCGCGACGAATAAAAAAATGTCATGTAAACAAAATGTAAAAACGGGCGAATGTTCGTTTATTCGCCGGTCGTTAGTCGCTCTCATGTGAATAGTTTTTAAAAGCCTCTTCACACCAAATTCAAAACCGGGTTTTCGGCTAAAAGTGTTCGAAAACCCGAAAATCGTTCACACCGAACATTTACACGTTTTCATTTGGCATTTTAATTTATCAAACACCTGCTGTCAAATTTTGTATTGATGAAAAAATTTGGGAGTAAAAAGTTTTGTTCTTCTCAAATTATTTGTGAAAGAGTTTCAACTGAAGTTCTGGGGTCGAGTGGAATGGGCTCAAGGCACGATTCCCACATTGTGGAATGTTTTGGCGCAAAATTTTCTTAGCCCGCTGCGAAATAGCCTCCACCAGAGATTTCATTTCATACTTATTCTCCTGCACAAATTAGCTTATCGCCTTTCTCACATCTCCCAAACCCTTGTAATTGAACAGAGTTACCGAAAAGAAAAACGGGTTTTGGACTTGGTGTTAAAAGCCTATAAGGCCTTTAAATAACATGGTTCAATATTTTCATGTAGTTTAGTATTGGTTCAAAGATACAAAAAAGCTTTTTACCAACGACATTTAATTTTCTTGTTTAATAAACTTTTATTATATTTTCATATTCCTTAGTTCATGCAAATTTTGTATTTACAAGTTTTGAAATAAATCCTAGCTTTTCTAAATAAAAATTTAGGCGGCGCAAAAGTCCATGAAGAACCAAGGCGTAGTGACTCACATTTCTCAACCATTCCTGAGTGCGAGTAATGTTATCAGAGAGGGAATGGACCTACAATTTATATGACGAATCCGAACGTCTAATTTGAGAAAGCATTTTTCATGACAAGAATTGCTCTTAGAGGATTTGTCAATTCCTCGCAAGAGGCAGTAGAGTGAAAAAAGTTAGATGGCACAGTCAGGGATTGAACCCAATCCCCTTCCATGACAGTCCAACGTACTAACTATCACCTTACGGGTACCTAGCTTTTCTAGATGTAGTATTGAAAGCTTTATAGAAATAAGAGCTTAGAAAATTAATGAAATTTAAATTAAAATAATAAGCTTATAACTCAAATCATCACGAAAGCCGAATCTTAAATAAAACTAAATTTTAAAGCCCCAAATACTGAAAGCTTGAAGTATTTGTATTATTTATATACAGGGTGGCGCACCAATTGTGCTACAATAAGAAATTCAAATAACTTTTTTTTTAATCGATGTATTTCATTTTTTTTTTATTGGTTAGAAAATTAAATTTTTTTTAATAGTTAGTTGTTTTTAAAGATTATAGACCACAAATGACCTTCACGCTTTCCCACGCATATGCGGCACCTGATCAAAAAATTATTCATTGTGGCCTGAAGAGTTGAAGTTGGGATCGCTTCAATTATTGTCGTTTTGGACTGCTTTAATTCAGTTATATTCCTGGGCTTCGTTTTATACACCTCTTGCTTGACATAACCCTATAAAAAAAAGTCTGGTGCAGTCAGGTCAGGTGACCTGAATGCAATTGCGAATTTTTTGTTTAGCTCCGACATAACTGGTCTGGCTATATGTGCAGTTGCTCCATCTTGCTGAAACCATTTGCTGTTGAATGGTATACATCTTCGGCGCAGTTCTGGGTAAAAAACTCCTTCAACATCTTTAAATAACGGTCCCCATTGACAGTAACGGTTACACCGTTTTCTTCAAAGAAGTACGGCCCGACAATGCACCTTGATGAAACTGCGATCTACACAGTGGACTCGTTTTGGATGCAGTTCCTGCTCATGCAGAATTTCTGGATTAGACTCATTCCATATACGACAATTTTGCTTCTTTATATTGCCGTTAAGATCAAAATGGGCCTCATCAGACATGAACAAACGATTGATCGATTTGTTGTCTTCTTCGGCCATTGATATCATTTTTTGGCAAAATTTCAGGCGAACAGGCAAATCCTGAGGGTTTAACTTGCTAGTAATTTGGACTTTGTACGGAAACAAGTTTAAATCATCATGAAGTATCCGTTGTAATGACCGTCTACTAACTCCAATTTGCCCCGATAAGTTTCGAGTCGAAACGCTCGGATTGGCCTGTATAGCAGATGCTACTGCTGCGATTGGCTGCGATTGTATTCTGAACCCAAACATTGGCATCTCGATGGTACGGCCTTCGTGCGATGCTTTCAGATTCGGCAAACATGTTTACAAACCTCATGATGGTTCATCTACTCGGGAGATTATTGAAAAACTCCCGCCTAAATTCAATTTGGACGGAAATGACGGACTGCAAAGCATGGTACCGTTCCGAAGCATGCATTTTTATAAATCTAAATAGTAACCTACAAAATAAAATAAAATAAGCCGATTACTCACACAGAAAAAAAGTTATTAGGTTTTATTTTTGTAGGACGATTCGTGCGCCACCCTGTATTTTACATTAAAGGATTTCTAAATTTTAAGGGCCGATGTTAATTTTATACAAAATCATAAATTATTTATTAAATTATTTTCATTTATTTTTAAAGATGCTTATTTTAATGATACACAAGTTCAAAATCTACAAAAGAAAAATCCTCCCGCCTATGAGACATTCTATGTATTTATTCAATTTTACAATTTCAAAAACAGAGCTTTTTGAAAGTTTTCTATTTATAATTCGAATGGTTTTGGGAACTTTTAAGCACAGATAATAAAACCATACAGATGTCCTATCTTACGGATAAAAATGGGCTGTTAAAATTATATCAACAATTAAAGAGAGCTTTTTTGAAAGCTGTTTTATGATAAAGGACAACAACTTTCAAAAGCTCTTTGTATTGTCCGAAACATTGTAATATCATTATCTGTGAATCAAGTATAAAAGTAAGTTCTAAGATAAGCTTTCAAAGTCAAATGAAAGAGAAATTCTGATGAAACCCGCAAATCAAAATACTCCCGTAAAATATGAAAGCACTATGTTACGGTCCAAATGTTCAAAAGGCGTAAAAGCGTTATTTTTAATGTTTTATTTTTCAGTAATAAATTACATTTCAACAATTTGTTAAATTCGCTGCACGTAACATATCTTTTTTCAATTTAACGTCTTTAAAAGTGCATTTCAGGTTCGCTAAAACAAATTGTAAGGTTATATCATTAAGAGCTTTGAAAAGTAAAAAGCTTTTTGCTTAAAACCAAAAGGAAAATAATACATACGTATGTATTTATCAGGTAACCATATCCTTAACTAGTAGGAAAATTAAAAAAAAAATCTTGAAGAAAACTTCAGGTTTTCAACAATTCCCAGTATATTTTCTGTTTTCAAAATTTCCCAGAAAAAAAAATGTCATGATATATTATTGCACAATATTTCCCAGTTTTACTTTCTTGTTATAACCCTGTTTTCTATCAACAGGAAAATTTCCCCTTAAATTAAACTGTTTCAATATTATTTACCCAATTTTAACTCCCTTTTCTATCAACGGAAAATACCCCTACAAAAATTTCCCAACAAAGAAAGAGCTTTTTCATTTTTCCCACTATTTCTATCCAAGGCACATCAAAATGTGGAACATAAATTACTATCTTCTCGTGAGTACTTCTTTTCTAAAAAAATATTGAGAGAGTAAAAAAAGAGCTTTTTTGTCTGCAGAGAAGCGAAATGTTATCGATTTCCTCCTCATTTGCAGGATGAACGATAACTTTTCGATAACTTCTCTCATATCCTTAAAATAGATTCTCTCCAAATGCTCACCTCTCACTCCCACTCTCTGCGCTCTCTCAAAAACGGCCAATGGCTCCTCTCTCAACTCAGTAAAAACCATAAATTTTCTCTATTTAATGGTTTTACACACCCACACGCTAGGATGCTTTTTTCCTATTTTCTCTGCAAGGTACAATGACAGGGAATAGAGTATAATAGAGGTAGTAGTAGCAGCAGAAGCAGGAGTAACCTTTTGTTGGTGCTCGCAGGACAAAAGTTATCCGAGGCAAAAGAAAAAATTATATCTACGAGAATATTATTAAACCAAAACAAAACCTTTCAAGCGGACTCCTTCAATCTCAACCCCTCGTCGTTCATCGTTCGTCCTCGTCGTCCTTTTCGTCTGCAGCCCTTTCTTATCAACTTGACTTGACTGTCCAATATAGTGGTTAATGTAGATATGTTTGGAAGGAGGTGTAGGTGAATCCTGAATAGGAGTAGGTAAAGTATATCCTATTCTGTATAGCGGATAGCGCGCGGCGGCGGCGGCGTAGGTGGCATACACATTATACGAGTATTTCTATTGCAGTGCGGGGCTGGGAAAATACGACGAATATACACAAAATAAAATACACAACATTTTCAAACAATCCGTCTAGACTCCTGGGCTAATACTCTCGTATAGGAGGTACACACACAGCAAGTTTAGGAGTCACAAGCTGTAGAGTTGTGGCAGCTAGCTGCAGTTTAGAGCCTGATGCTGCTGATGCTGCGATGCTCCAAATGCCCATTTTGCAGTTCCTTTCATTTATTTCCCCTCGACCGACCGTCAGAACCTCCATTCGCCATTCGGCACCGCGCCACCACATCATATTTCCATTTATATTTTTCTGGAATTTTTGTTCTTTCTATTTTATTTTGTTTAAGTTGTTGTTGTTGTTGTTTTTTGTTCGTTGTCATCCTTCTCGAAAACGATTATTTCAATTTTAAAATGATGATGAAGGATATTTTGCTTTAATACGCTGCTGTTGCGAATGTGTGTATAAGGGATGGGGGTTGGGTTTTTATTTGTATTTGTGTTTGCTTGTGTGCCCCTCATAATGTGTCGAAAATGTACATTTGATAGGGACGACTACGATGAAGGACGAAGGACGAAGAGCGACGGACGGACGAACGGACGCATTGTTGTTATTGTTATATGGAGCTGCTCGAGCTCGAGGTTCTGTAGCTCTTTTTTTAGCTCACCACCTGTGAAACAGTGAAACTGGGCGTGGGTGGATTTTGAAATTTAATTTTCCAATATTGCTAAAGAATCCTTTTTTTTATTCTTTCTATTCTTTTGTTTGAATTTTATTTTTACAGGGTGAGTCAAAAGTGATGTCCATGTTTCAAGTGATAATAATGTTTATAGATTTATTTTTTTATGGACAAATTTTATTTTAAAATTACGAAATATTATTTTTGGAGATTTTTTTGTCTAAGTATGGGAAGAAATGTCTTTGAAATGAGCTTCATGCACACAGTGATGGAATTTCAAGAGCGTTTTACGTAACACAGGACATCTCAGCTCAGAGATATTGGTGGGTTTATTTACTTACACTTTAAGCCGCCCATAGAAACCACACTTGTGGCACACCGATGTACTCACACGCGTCACACGCGACACACTAAATCGTACACGCATTAGTTGTGAAAGAGATCTCAAAAAGGAAAGATCAGAATAAGTGACGTTACTATTCAGATGTCACTGAATAGTAAATGTGCGCACCCATTCCCATACATATTACACCGATCGAGACAACGACACAGACAAATCAGAAACTTTCGATTTTAATCGCTACGTGTTTGACACTTAAATTCGGTGTCTCCAGCTCACACACAGCACACATTTCTGCACACCGACACAAGTGAGTTGTCTATGGGCCGCTTTAGCCTTTGTAACTTGTACTTTGTTCGCTAAAGCTCCAGGGTATTAATTAAAGTATAGTTTAAGAGTCTTTATTTACATTTCATAGTTCTTTGATTACAGTGATTAATTTAAACATTTGACTATACAATTAAAAGTTAAAACTCTAAAACTCGGGTATAAGTGCCTCTTCGTTGGTCCTATTTGATGTTCGGCATTTTTTCTCTCGTTCAGTGGCCTAGGGTTTACAACTGCTCTAGGTGGTTTCTTCCACTGTTGTCTTACGGTTTTTCATTGGTCTTCTACGGTTTCATTAATTTACAGTTAAAAGTTTACATCCTTAGTTTTAATTGATTACATAATCTTAGAGCTAAGAACCTTATTCTTTATACCTATAATACATTTCTTATAATTTTAACAAAGCAATAAGAACCCAAGTATACGAAAACTGTACTATAGTTAAAGGTTAAGTATAAGTTCATCTTTCAAAAAACTGTTCTTAAAAAGAATGGGTCCGAGCACAGAATCTTGTGGAACTCCTTAACAAATATTATGCGTTTAAAACTTCTAAATCCATTGTGAACAATAAAAAAAACTGTTTAAGAAGTGCCAAACAGTTTTGACAAGGTTTAGTTTGTAAAGAAGTCTGATAGACGATACGATAGACGGTAAGCAAAAGTGTAAGAGTTTTTTAGAAAATGGTTTTAACAATCGGTTACTAATACCTTCAATTCCAGCAGTTTTTGTTATTTTCAATTCTTTGATTAAATTTTATACTAAACTGTTCTTGGTTATTAATTTTTTGTTTGGGTGGTGCAACAGTCCGTTGGGAACCGGGGCCTAGTGACTTATAACTCTCAACCATTCTTGTGTGCGAGTACTGTTGTCAGGAATGGAAAGGACCTATTATTTTAGGCCGAATCCGAAAGGCTAATTTGAGGAAGCACTTTCTCATGACAAAAATTACTTTTGAAGGATTTGTCAATTCCTCGCAAGAGGCAGTACGCCCGAAAAAAGTTAGGTGGATTGAACCCAAGCCCCTTGCATGACAGTCCAACGCACCAACCACCATGCCACGGATTATTAAAATACCTGTTTAATAAATAGGAGAACTAAACATTTTAGCAAAGTTTTTCTTTACTTGGTTTTCAGTTTAAAAGTGACTTAAGTGTGCAGAAAACGTATGATTTTGGCTAAATGTTTCAGCTAAGATATTTGCTTTTTCCTCATGAGTAACAAAGACATTATTTGTCACTTTAAGGGAAGAAATATTTGAGACGGAAGTTGCCTTCATGTAAATTTTCAGATATGTAGGTTTGATACCTCCCAAATTTGTAGCGGAAAAGTTGAAATGGCTTTGTGAATTGTTTCAAGAACAATAACTCTGTAGGTTTTAAATTAAATTGGCGATTAACAAAAGGATGTTGTACAAGGCAAAAGAAGAAAACTGGAAATACTTTGCAGAGACTCATAGGGAGGATCCTTATGGAAATCTCTATAGGGTTTGTCGGGGGAGGAAATCCATGAAAGTAGGAGCAATTAAAGAGGGAAGTGTGACCCACATCACGTGGAAGGAGATTTTAGGGGCATTGATGAAGGCTTTTTTCCCTAGGTCAAGATCTGGACACTTGGACGCCCCGTCGGCTGGCGGGCATCCAAGGGCTCCTGGTTTGGATATTGAGGAAAAAGATGTTGCTATGCATTTAAGTTTGGCTTCACGTAGGTCGTAGTGTCGTGGATGACTGGTTGCATGTTCAAAACTGTGTCCGGGAGTCTACGCAAAAGTATGTCCTTGGAGTCTTTGTGGACTTCAAGGGCACTTTTGACTACCTGGACTGGGGCTCGGTTACATTGAGGTTGGCTGAGGTTGGTTGCTTCGAATTAGACCTCTGGTTTAGCTATTTCTCTGGTAGGAAGGCTAGAGTGGTAGGTGCTATTGATGAGGTATCTGTTAGGGTAGAACGAGAGTGTCCGCAGGGATCTATTGCAGGACCATTTATTTGGAACTTGATAATGATCCTCTACTAGTTGATGTTGGCTCCAACTTTTAATGCGTAAAGTGCGTTTGCTTTTGCTAATGATCTTATCGTCTTTATTGAGGGCCAATCTCGTGCCGAGCTTAAAAAACGGGGCACAGAGGTCATGGGCAGAGTTCGCTCCTGGGGTGAGAATGTGGGTGTAGATCTTGTAGTGCATAAAACTTCAATGATGCTGCTCAATGGCATGCTATCTAGGAATAAACATCCAACTGTCAGGGCTGGAGGTGTTTCTCTGAAATATGTAACGCAAGTTGCATACCTTGGATTTACATTTAGTGAAAGAGAGTAATGCTCCTTGGCTCTTTGCAGTGTGTCGTACTCTCTCTCTGGAGGCAATACAAGTGCTGGCTGGGACACCTCCTCTTGACCTGGTGGTAATTCGACTGGCGATTGCCTACATGATTTCAATAGGAATAAACTTGTCCTCAACAGACTAGGGAGAGGCCTCAAATATTACTGACAGTAGAGTAGGGCGTATTAAAAATTTGCTAAATAGATGTGTGTGCACTAGATGGCAATCTAGATGGACCGATAGTGAGGTGGGAAGGGTAACTTTTGAGTTTCTTCCCGACATAGATCAGGCAGTCAGGGTTAAGGACTTTGGTTTCTCGCTCTTCAGGGGCTATTTACTCACAGGACGCGGGTCTATGAATGCATTTTTGCATAGGAAGACACTTTCAGGACAGCGGAGGGCTCCTGTGGGTCATCGTAGACTGTCTTCACTATTCAGATATTAGAGATCTCTCTAGTATGGGAGTTTTTAGACATGAAGATAACTGGGTATTCAGCGGAATCCTTAGTAATAGGGAAGCTGCTGGGAACCTATAGATTTATGCAAAACAAGTTTTTGCACGTAGGAGGGCGGTAGGTAGGTTAGTCAACTAAGTTGTCTAGCTGGTAATGTAGGGCAAAGAGGTTGTGACCACAACTGGTTGTAGTGCCAGTTTATCTTAACTGTTGTGCAAAGAGCCAATATCAGTTTTGGTTGTCTATTATTGTTTTTGTTTAGATAGGCTAATATATGTCTGCGTTTTGTGTGTATGTGCTTTTGCGTGGATGTCCTTTTGGGTGTATTGGGCTTTACTATTTATTACTGCTAAATTAATTTAAGCTTGGCCTCATGAGTTGGCTTGAGAATCTCATTAAAGGTTCCTGGGTTGTTTATCATGGTGTCATTTTGATGTATTGGTGTTGCTATGCATTACTGCCAGTATTTTAATTGGTGGTTGCGCAGAGTTACATGATGGCTGCCAGGCCTTGGACAGTAAGGAGTCCATCTGGAAGTAACTGCACGGTTGCGAAGCTCCACCGGAACCAATATTCTGGGACCACGGGCGATAGGAGCCCTGGGTCTTGTTGTTTCTATAGTGTTTCATATTCACTGGGTGACCTGAGTTCCTCGGTTAGTAAATCCATAGCACACAGATATCTGGGTTCATGGTGACGTTGATGAAAGTTTATCCTTCTGATTAACTCGTTTTGGTGGTTGGTAAATCCTCCCGCGATTTTCATGGCTGTTTAGAATAGATACTTGTCCAAGGGAACAAAATTTGTCGTAGAAATTTTTTTGTTGCTGAGTTGTCTCTGCTTCTGGTAGTTGAAACAGAGTCCAGTGCATCTCCGTAGGATTGTTCTTTTAAAGACGAGAAGTTCCTTCATGGCTGTCTTTGAAATTGTGGACCACACTGGGAAGCTGTAGGCGATGATGAGACTTAACAATTGTTTGTAAATTCGCAATTTGGTTGGCTGTCTGAGTCCAGTTCTTCTTTTGAGGAGCGGGTTAAGGCGGTACAGCCCAAATAAGCCTTTCTTAAGACAGCTCTCAAGTGGGGATTGAATTTTAACAACTCGTTGAAGTGAATACCCAGATATTTGGCATTTCTCTTTGCTGGTATCATTGATTCATCTGATTGCAATGCTTCTGCACCTTGTCGCCGATCGACCTCTACTGTTGCTGGACCTTTTGAAACAGACTAGCTCCGAGTTCGTGGTGTTGAACACTGGTCAGCAAACTGAAGAGGAACGGTCCAAGTTAAGAGCCTTGAACTACTTCTGCTCATTTGACTTAAGATTTGCATTATCCCAACTGGACAAAGAACTTCCTGGAAGAAAGAGATGAAAAGAAAATTTAGATTAGACCGACTGGGAAACCAAGTAGGTTTAATTTATGTATGAGCGCTTCGATCCAAACGCAGTCTAACGTGTTTCTGTATATTTTTATGAGCTTTAGTTATAGTACTTGACGGTAAAAGTAGATGTGAATTCAATCACAGCGAAGCTTAATTTTGTATTTAAATAATAAACCGTGTCTTGTGCTCATTGCCACTATCCGTACCGTTATAGATTAAAAGAATATGCTCTTATACAGGCAGAACCAAATATGTGATGAAGTGTAACTGGTGCAATAAGATCCAGAGAACTTAACTTTTAAGGTTAAATTCTTGGTCAAAATGGAATTTTTAGGAAAAGAGCTGTAATTCGGTTCTAAGAACTCTTTGCAAATAAGTTGCGGGACACACCGAGTAGGTCGGATCACATTCATGCCATTTATTCTGGACGTTACACAACACTTTCAAGAAAGCAACAGTAGCTTCGGTTCGAGCGACCTTGCACTCTTCCAGCTCGAGAAAGATCCACTACAACTTCTTGTTGACGAATTCTTGAACCCTAGTGCCATAATGCTGTACGCAGAGGGTGGATTTCATACATTAAAAAGACGCCGATAGCTTTATGGGTTTAAATAATAAAGTGATTATCTTCAAAATAAGACACAATTAGTGTGCTTCTTTCTTAAGTGCTTCCAGTTTGTGTTATAAGTTCCTAAAGTACATGAAAAGACAAACAAATTAAATATATAAGAGTTTTGATTTTTTCCAAATTAAAATAAAACTTATGACCCACCCTGTATATGCTATGCATTTATACCTACATACACCTATATGGATTTGGCTTAAGGGATTTGACATTAAAGATGTGAATTGTGTATGCTATACCTACCTCTATCCTCCAACCCCACCCATACGCATACCTAAAGCTAACGTATGAAAAATATATAAGTTGGATTATGGGTGCGGATTAAGAAGGTTCTGATAGCGGACTTAGAGGAAGTCTATTGTAATGGATGGTTATTGACCTTTTTTTTATTATTATAATAATAATCAAGAAAGACTTTTTTTTGTTGTTTTTGTTGTCATTTTTTTCTTAAGCTATTTTTAAGCTGTCAAGGATAGAGAGAGGCCTATATTTGCTTATACTAAAATGTGCTCATTTAAGCGTTTAAAATATTATATATGCACGAACAGATTTTATACTTAAATATTTGGGTTCAAGTTCTTGAGCTTATCTGATTTGTTTCTTTAAACAAGAAGCTTGTTTTAAGATAAGAATGAATAAGTTGTAAGTATATATATATAAATAAGTTTAACCTTGATCCTAACAACAAAAGAGAAGAAAATTAGCTTATTGTGTTTGGAAATGAAATCTTAAAGACCTTCTTACCTAAAGACGGAAACGGAACTATTAAACATGGATCAATGGACTTCCTATCGTGGGAACAAGCTTTTTCGATCTCATTATTGTTGACTTTAAAATATTAATGAAGGGATATTGAACATAAAAGACTTTCTTTTTCTTTTACCTAAAAGTGTGTCAGTAAAATAAAATGTTGATGGACTGAGGAAAAGGTGATTTACATGTTGTGAAATTTCACAGGTGGTGTTCGGTGGAAATTTCAAGGGTAGGTATAATTCTACATAAGTTGAAGATAAAATTCAAACATTTAGCCCTCCCTGCATGCCTTCGCTTTCATCCTAAATAAATATAACTTATATGTCTTAGTCTGTAGGAGGTTTCTGCCCACTGTTGCTCGAGGTTAGGAAAAGCTACTTCCCAACCTACACCAACAAAAGTTTTTCGCAGGTATACCTTTCGGGAGGATTTGAAAAGACTTGAAGTCTTGTCGTGAAAAAGTACTCCCCAGATTGGACATACCTTTGTAAGCTTCCTTCAAGAAACCGCTAGACCCTCGTTGTTCACAAGCTGTTGTGAGCCATAATTTATTAAATTTGTCAGTTTGCGCTGTCTTTTGGCTTATTGAAACATTATTTGAACTCGTACGAGGTTAACGACGCATACGTTTTTGAATATTTTAATATATATATTATGTTTTTTTTTTAAATTTATATGCGTACCAACAAAATGGTTCGTGATTTTATATTCTCCATAAAAATCATGACTAAAATGGTACACTGGGCGTATACGCACTTTTTAATTTGGTTTAGATTTAATCAATGTCCTTTCACCTGTTTTCTAAACGTTTCATAATTTTTGGAATCGAATCATCTCTGAGCTAGTTATTTCGTAAATAAAAACAAATTAAGCAATAAAAGCATTTTTAGCAGTTAACTAACCTATAAGGATGATTTAGCTAACTTCAAACGATTTATAAATCTTACCATCAGTTAACATTGTATTGAAGTTTAAATCAAATAATACCCTTTAGTTTAGTTCACATGAAATTTGTTAATATAAAAAATAGAACTTCTTATAAGAGCATTGGAGATAAAGGTCAAGACAACAGTTGGGATTTCCAATTAATAGGCGCGTTTTAGTTAGTTTGCTTTGTTTAGTTTTCGCGAACTATTACTGTTAAAGCTTGTTCTGATGACCATTTAAAAATTATAGCAAGTATATTCCTAACTGTGCAATATGGTCGAGGTATCCCTTCCTTTTTGGTCGGCAAAATCTCCAAAACGATTAGACGATCTTTAAATAATTTGGTTCGCAGAAAAGACTTTTAAAAAAAGTCGTTTTTGGCTTGCGATTTAGAGGAACTCCATTGCATACGTAAGAAATTTGGTCATAAATGGCCAAATATATGACATTTTCTCTAAATTTTTACTTCGTTTCTTTAAATATAAAAATATATTTTTATTGTGCTTCCCTAATAAAACATTTATGTAATTCTTATTTTTTTAAAGTATTTTTTGTTCTTAACTTGACATCTCAAAAACGAGTCAACAATTTTTAACAAAATTTAATTCTTAAATAAGCTTTAAATAACTGCATAACGAAAATATTTCTAAAAAAAATGTAAGCATTATAAAAAAATAAGTAAAACTTAAAATTGGTTCCGAATAAAATAATATTTGTTAAATTAGTTTTTTTTTTTGAGAAATTAAATGACATATAAATTTTGTATGACACAATTATTTTTGCAGGTAGATTTCAAGATATTAAAAGGTACTATTTTTAAAGAAAATCTTTTGATACAGGTGCATATTATTTTTTAAAGGGTGGTTAATTTTTAAGGACCAATGTTGAGTGTGAACCACACCTAAACGTCAATGTTTTGTCCGTATTACTCTTTAAATTTTTCAATTTAAGACTAACTCAATTTGAACAATTCATTTTGAATGGAAACAGTGCAAATGGTAGTGTGTACTCCAGTAGATTATTTAAGTCATCTTCTTTCGGGGAGCGCCTTGGTGGGCAGTATATAGCTGCTATCTTAAACTCTTTCTTTTTCATACCAATACTAATAATTGTTACTTGCATATTTTCACTAGTAAACTTGGCTACTTCATAATGTTTTAAGCTTTCTTTTTTAAGAATCGCCGATCCATCTCTTGCCTTGTCAGCTGGATGTGGACCGTGGTAACATGAATAGTTTTCTATTACATTATCTAGACTTGGAGAAATGAGTTTCGGACACCAGGCAAATATCGATATGTTCTAGATCTAAAAAGATTTTTAATTCGGATGAATGTTGTATAAGACCGCTATACCCAAGATTGATCTTACTTTATAAATCTCCTCGATTTTTTAATTGTCTTATTCTTAAATAGATTGACTGCATCAAGGGCTTGGAAGTCTTTTTGTACCAGATCTTCTACTACTTCCTCGGGAGAGCACGAGGAATGAAGACCTCTGGCTACTACTTTTATTGACCTTCTAGCTTTGTTCTCATATGAGTGCCATTGTATTCGGTGTTTGCTCAGTTCTTCAGTGACAGATCTATACTCGTCAGCTTCTTCGACTGTGACTTTCCAGTTGTCTTTGTTGTACGATGTGTACTTGCAAGCTTTTAAGTACATTTTTGTATTATTTTCTGAAGATCTCCAAAAATTGCAAATCCTGAGATCATAATTGGTGGTGGTGTAATTTTCTTGCTGCCCTTTCCGTGAGGTATTGATTTAGCAACAGCTACCACTTTAGTTCCTGTAATCAACTCTTTGTTATTTTCGGTTTTAGAGCTTTTCTGATTTCTTTAACGAGTCTAGAGATTACGTTTACGTTTCTTTGTAGATTGCTTATTTTTCTTTTTCTTAGTTTCAAACAAGCGCTCTTTTTCATCAGTTTGATATTCAGGTTCAATATATTTTGGACTTAACTGAATCGTGGACTCTGAATCTTTCTTGTCAAGCAAGGAAACTTTTTCTTCGAGTTTTTTCACTTGCAGCTGAAGACTTTGAACTAGAACTTCAAGTTGTTTTCTTGCCGCTATTTCAATTTGCCATTTTTCAAAGTAGTTCTTTGATTTTGATTGGTCTTTATCCTTGACTTTGTTGGAACTCTGTTGATCTGTGATGTCGATCTCTTCATTGATCTTGGTTCCTTTTTCTCTGATGTTTTTAACATCTATAGTTTGTTTAAGGTTGTAGATGATGTAACCCCTGAAGTAAATTTGTTTGGGGGAGTTCTTTGCATCTTTGAACTCCGTCTCTCAATATTTGTAAGCAATAATTGGTCCTCCCCAGAATCCATAAAACCGACCTCGTAAGAGAGTGGATTTACCAGTTTCACTGGAGTGCCACCTGGGGTATTTAATCTAATCTATTTAATCTGTAACTGGTAGTACCCGTGGCATGATGGTTAGTGCGTAGGACTGTCGTGCAAGGGGTCTTGGGTTCAATCCCTGCCTGTGCCACCTTAATTTAAACAAAAAATAATGTTCGGGGGTACTGCCTCTTGCGAGGAATTGACAATTCCTTCAAGAGTAATTATTGTGATGAAAAAGTGCTTTCTCAAAACTAGCCGTTCGGATTCGGCCTAAAATTGTAGGTCTCTTCCATTCCTGACAACAGTACTCGCATACAGGAATGGTTGAGAGTTGTTAGTCACTAGGCCCTGGTTCACAACGGACTGTTGCGCCACCCCATTTGATTTTGATTTAATCTGTAACTGGTTTTTAAAGGTACCAATGAGAAGTTTTGGAAATGGGTCACATCACCGCCACTTGTTGTTTCCTTGTGTTATGTGTTTTTCTAAAATCATCACCACTGTGCGTCTTAATAAACATAATAAAAATGCAATAAAGCGTCAACAAACTTCGCTCCTTTAAGAATCCTTCCTTAACTTCACACTCTCATACCTATCTTCTCACAAATTTCACTCTCTTAACTTAAAAGCACCTCTCACTTTTTGCATCTTCCAGGACATCAAAAGATAATACAAGGATGGGAACGTAGTTCGAAATCGCAGTAAAATTGATGACAAAATCCCATAAATGTATGTTCGTCAAATTTTCTTTGATATTAACACCCATTTTGAATATATTATATGCTTATGATAGGTTACCTAGATTTTGTAGAAGTGTCTTTTAACTTTGTTGACTATATCGCTTACTCCTGTTAAGAAAGAATCTATACTGAAGGAAGTCTACTTAAATGGTTTAAATTTCCATTTCAAAAGATTATTTTTGATACTTTTGACACTTCTTTTCGTCTTATATAAGAATGATAGGATATAGAAGATATGTTTCCTATAGTCAGTTTTATATCTTCGCAACTTATATTTGTGCCCTAAGAGAATGTTTACCTTCTTAAGAAAAATCTTAAAACAAATTCAATATTATACTCGTACTAGCAGTTTGTAGTTTTTGAACTTATCAATCGAGGACATGCCACATAAGAAGTCTATATATGTACCTAACCTACTTATAACAAAAAGAAAACAACCAAAAATCTCAAAACTTAAATCCAGAAAACCTTTAATCTTGTGAAAACATAAAATTGCAACTTACTCAACTCATACTCAGTCGACGTCGTCCTTTCTCTTCTTCCTGTCTTTGCCATCCTTCCGATAATCATCATCGTTGGCAAAATAATATCCTTTTGCCATCTTGCCTGTCATATGCAAATATATCCAGATCCATTCTCTCTCTTTCTGAAAATAGAAAATCCCAAGGACATCGGCGATGATGATGACGACGGCGACGGCGAAGACGAAGATGACTACGACGACAATGACAACGCCAACGTCGACAAAATTCTTCAAAACGAAAAGAAAGTTTCTTATTCTTCGATAATATACCTACCCTACATGACGCAAGGTATATATAGGCTAGGACTAACCTCGCTCATACGAGGACATAAATATATGAACGCTAAAAGTTTATACGTTGTGAGCATCAAGTTCTCAAGAAATCTTTTTCGTTCTGCTTAAGGACCTCGATATATATCCAACTCCCATATTCAACACAACACACAAATTTTGCCAACATTGTTGCAGTCATATACCGTGTCCTGGAGTCCCTAGTACCGAGTACCGAGCACCGAGTCCTTGTCGACTTTGACTATACGAGTGTAGAAATGTCGGTCGTATAACGATTATATTGCTTCGTGGTATATTTTTGTGCTGTCGCAAAGGCAGGCAAGCCATTGTCTTGAAAGGAGCGAATAATATCCCAATATCAAAACCATTCCGTCATCATCATCATCGCTAACATTGTCTCTTCTTCGAATACCTCTAAGGACATGCATGGCATCCTGCCTCCCGACACATGAACATGAGCTAAAGCAATAGCAGGAACAGGAGCAGGAGCAGGAGCACACATTACGAGTTGGGTTATATTGAAATGACTACAAATGAAGAAACTCACTATAAAACAGTGACAACAAAAGCAACAGAAAAGAAAGACTTAAAGGACGTTGGAGGAATCTTCTATTCATAGACCAAGAGCTATAGCAATAGCTATGGAAATAGATATGGAGATGGAGATATATAAAACAACAAGCGAGCAAGGATGAAGGACCAAGGACATGATGAAGGATGAAGTAGAAGTTGCTGTTTGCAATACATATAAGACAAAGCTAAGAGTGCAAAAGAGATAACACAAAAAGAAAAAGGAATGTAATTGAAAAATTGTCCTTCACTTGCATATATTTGTTTCAATTTGCGCCACAGATCCTTCGATCGACTCATAGCAAGAACTCACCCGCATTCAACATTCCCTCCCCCATCATACTTGCACACATAACCGCCTACACCTTTTCTCATTCACTGTAGGATTCTGACTACGAAGTGAGCTCGAAACGAGGGGGAATCAGCTGGAGCTTCATACATAGACATAAGACATATTAATAGTACAATGTGAAAATCCTTTTGCGCCAAATTGCTATTTGTATATTCATTCTGGAACTCTTTTGGCAGCTGCAGCTAAAGCAACCGAAGCAGCCAGCACCGGCGGCAGCGGCGGTGACAAAATATCAAAGTATCCTGGCGAGACTCACAGCGCAGCGAGTGAGTTTTTTCTTATATATCCTTTTTCTTTGTATTTATTTTCTCACAGTGTTTGAATATCCATTTCCGGAAAATATATACTGCAATCGAAGTGTATCCTGGGAGTTGGGTGTTTTCTAAGAGAGATGCCAGGACCCGAGACAAGAAGCATGGAAAAGGCTGAAAGAGGTGTTGCCTGTTGGTAGAATGAGTTGTGTGTGATACTCTGTTGCTCTTCCAGCGCGTCGAACGGTGATAAGTTTCAGCAGAATAAGGATATGTACTTAGTAGTATACCTAGTGTATTTTTTATTTCGTCGTTTTCGTCCTTTGCTCTTTCTTGTTCTTTTTTTTGTCATTTTATGTGCAGTTTTTTCTGTGTGTTCTACTTTTATATTCTTTGAGTTTGCACATTAATTTTCTTTCGCCTGGACACTTCTTGGACTTAAAGGACAAACGATGAGGAAGACAAGAAAAAAAGAATAAGTATAAGAAAGAAATTAACGATGACGCTAACGACTTGAAGTGTTGCCCTCAAAGAAAATTAATTTTCTAATTGGACAGTCGTGAGTGAGTTGCACGGAGTACAACTACACTCCACAACACAGAGCTATCAGTTCCATGAAAGAGTTATAAAACAAAACTCTTTAAAAAAGAATTTAATTGAAATTTTTATTTGCGAAAACTCATTAATTTTATAATGTATGAGATTAAAACCAATTCAATGATGGAAAAGAAAAAAGAAGACGCATGCAGTTCTGTTTGGGAGACAATGAAGATATTTTGGTGGTTGAGGGATTAAGATGAAAAAAATTCCAGTTTTTCATCTTGGAAACTCAGATTTAGACCAAAATATGATTTAATTATTTTCTACTTTTTTTGTTGAGAGAATTGATTTTCCGGAGGAATTCAGCTCATGAAAACTTAACGAAGATAAAAACCGCATTAAATATATTTTTATTATTATATGGGGTAAGGATAGATGGTGTCCTTTCTATGTACTTACTTACTTACTTAAGGTGGCGCTACAGTCCGGGGCGGACCTGGGCCTCAACCAACAAGCGTCTCCAGCCAGCTCGGTCCCTAGCTAGCTGTCTCCAGTTTCGCACGCCAAGTTGGTTGAGGTCCTCTCCCACCTGGGTGCGCCACCTGAGTCGCGGTATTCCTCTACTGCGCCGTCCATCGGGATTGGATTCGAAGACCTTCCGGGCTGGAGCGTTGATGTCCATCCGCTCTACATGACCTAGCCATCTAAGCCGTTGCACTTTAATTCTGCTAACTAGGTCAGTGTCGCTGTGCAGCCCGTACAGTTCGTCGTTATATCTTCTCCTCCATTCTCCATCTATGCGTACGGGACCAAAAATCACCCGAAGAATTTTTCTCTCGAAGCATCCTAAGACGCTCTCATCTTTCTTTGACAGGGTCCAGGCCTCAGCGCCATAAATGAGAACCGGGATGATGAGTGTCTTATAGATGGTGATTTTACATGCTCGAGAGAGGACTTTACTTAGCCTAGGTAGACAAAATCCTTAACTACCTCAAAGTTATAGCTGTCCATGGTGACGTTTTGTCCAAGACGTCGTCGTTCAGTGTCCTTTTTTGATGACAGCATATACTTGGTCTTGCCCTCAATGACCACTTAACCCATCTTCTTCGCTTCCGTCGAAATGCTCAAAAACGCTCCACTGACATCACACTTTGATCTTCCAATTATGTCAATATCATCTGTGTATCCGAGTAATTGGATGGACCTTTGGAAGATTGTTCCTCAAGTTTTGACGGTTGAGTATTGCACAATTCTTTTCAGAACGATGTTGAAGAAGTCGCATGACAGTGCATCGCCTTGTCTAAAACCTTTTTTGACATCAAATGCATCGGTAAGATCTTTTCCGACCTTGATAGAGCAGCGTGCATTCTCCATCGTCATTCTGCACAAACGGATAAGTTTGACAGGAATGCCAAAACTAGATATTGCTCGGTAGAGCTCTTCCCTATAAATGCTGTCATACGCGGCTTTAAAATCGATAAAAAGATGGTGGGTATCGATTTGAAGCTCCTGGGTTTTTTCCAAGATCTGCCGTAGTGTGAATATTTGGTCGATAGTGGACTTTCCTGGTCTGAAGCCACACTGATAAGGACCAATCAGGTTGTTGACAAATGGCTTCAGACGTATACGGCAGAGAGGATCTTATACGCAATGTTAAGGAGACTAATGCCTCTGTAGTTGGCGCAGTTTAGAGGGTCTCCTTTCTTATGTATCGGGCACACTATGCTGAGATTCCACTCATCGGGCATGCTTTCTTCCGACCATATTTTGCAGATGAGTTGGTGCATGCTCCGTACCAAGTCATCGCCTGCTGCTTTGAATAGTTCGGCGGTGATGCCGTCAGCTCCAGCAGCTTTGTTTGACTTAAGTTTAAATATAGCTATCTTCACTTCGTCAAGGTCGGGTAGGCGGAATTGTTGATCTGCGTCGCCGAGGTTGAGTGGTTCTATCTCCCTTACAGCGGAATTCGGTTCGTCATTGCCGTTATATAATTTGGAGAAGTGATCTTTCCATATTCTCAGCATCGACTGTGGTTCTTCTACGATGTTCCCTTGATCGTCTTTACAGGCTTCGGTTCGTGGCTGGTACCCTTGGGAGGTTTTTTTTACCTTTTGGTAAAATTTGCGAACCTCATTCCTGTTGTGACATCCCTCTATCTCCTCGATCGCGCGCTTCTCATGCTCTCTTTTTTTCCGTCTAAGAAGCCGGTGTTCCTCTCTCCTCTTCTGCTCGTAGAGCTCGCGAGCAGCTCTAGTCCTTTTGTGCAGCGCCGTTTTATATGCCTGTTGTTTCGCTGCGTGAGCTTGCCGGCATTCGTCGTCAAACCAGGGGTTTCGCTGTGGTGGCCATGTGAAACCTAGCACTTCACAGGTGGCATCTCTGATGGCTGCAAGGCAATGTTGCCACTGGCTTTCAACTCTTAATGCAGGAAGCATAGGACTCCTTAGGAGGTTATTAGAGACTCGATCGGAAAAGGACATGGCAGTCTCTTGCGATTGTAGCCGTCTTACGTCGAATCTTCTCACAGTACTTCCTTGTTTTGGCTTGGATCGGGATATCCGTAGCCGTAACTTGGCTACAACGAGGTAGTGGTCCGAGTGAATGTTGGCCTCGCGGAATGTTCGGATATCCTGTATACGGGAGAAGTGTCGTGCGTCGGATCGCAATGTGGTCAATCTGGTTGACGGTTGATTGATCAGGAGATTTCCATGTCCCCTTGTGGATATTAAGATGCGTGAACTGCGTACTAGCTACCAGAACGTCTCGCCCCGCAGCGAAATCGACCAGCCTGAATTCGTTGTCGGAGGTAGTGTCGTGCAGGCTGTATCTCCCGATTATGCCACCAAAGATATCTTCTCTTCCTAGCTTGGCATTAAAATCTCCTGAGACAATTTTAATGTCATAGCAAGGGCACTGCTCATATGTCTTGTCCAAGAGCTCGAAGAGTATGTCTTTGGTGTCCTCATCTTTCTCCTCTGTTGGGGCATGCACGTATATTAGGCTTATCTTGGCGAATTTAGCCTTGATGCGGATTGTCGTGATGCGCTCGTTCACACTGTTGAAGCTCAAGACTTTTTGCCTGAGCCTAGTTCCAACAACAAATCCACACCCAAATAGACGCTGCCTTTGTTCTCGGTAGCAGTCGCCGTAGTATATATCGCAGTCTTTTATTTTGCGTTTGCCCGGTGCATCCCATCGCACTTCTTGGATGGCTGTAATATCTGCCGTGCAGCAGTTTAGGGCCACCGCTAATTGTTCGGCTGCACGTGGTCTGTTAAGGGACCTAACATTCCACGTACATATCCGAAGTTCGTTGTCCTTATTTCGTTTGCGTGGGTTGTCAACAGTGAATCCGTCCGTATCCGAGGCTTGTTGGTGCTTCGAAACTTAAGGTATTTTTACGTGGCCAGGAAGTCACCCCGACGGCACAACCCCCAACCTGGAGGGCCAGATCCTTAGTATAACTCCAAGGAAGGGGAGCCGAATGAACCGCTCCTTACAGGCCTGGGCTCCGAATATGTCGAAGAAGCCCTATAAGGTATTCACTAAGTAGTTCGACCTTACTTGATTCTATCTCGAGAATTCGTCCGCTGCCACCTGGATAAGCTGCCCCCAACAACTTTCCACTGGGGTTGGAACTCAATCTCCAGTTGAGGTACTAGGCACCCGATGTTCACCGCGGGGAGGTGAGAGTAGGAGTTGATAGACAGAGGTGGGTTTTGAGAAAAACCTGTGGACGCTTGTGTCCTCTTGAATGCACATGTCTACCATTTGAACATCCTTTCTATGTTCTTCAGTTAAAATTCAATTAAATAAAATGCAAGACTTAGGCGTACGAACTTGCTCCTGTACCCAAAGAGTCCGTTTACAAATAATAGCTTTATTTTAAGGTTTAAAAATATACTAAAATATATTATTATAAGTTTGTCTTCAAATATATCTACTCGTTCTTGTGATATGGTCGACCAGAAAGGATGCCGCGAACGTACGTCTACGGCTCTCCAAAAATCATTTAGTTGTTTTTTATCTATGAAAAAACAAGTTCAGTGGTAAATCGTCTACAAAAAAGTTAAAGGGACATTGATTAATTTTAAATGAAATGAAAAAAGTGCGTATACGCCCAGTGTACCTGTTTAGGGGTGATATTTATTTAGAATCTAAAATCACAACACAATTTATTGGTACGCATACAAATAAAAAAAACATAATATATATTAAAATCTTCAGAAACGTATCCGTCGTTAACCTCGTACGAGTTCAAATAATGTTTCAATAAGCCAAAAGACAGCGCAAACTGACAAATTTAATAAATTATGGGCCACAACAGCTTGAGAACAACGAGGGTCTAGCGGTTTCTTGAAAGAAGCTTACAGTGGTATGTCCAATCTGGGAAGTACTTTTTCACGACACGACTTCAAGTCTTTTCAAATCCTCCCGAAAGGTATACCTGCGAAAAAGTTTTGTTGGTGTAGGTTGGGATGTAGCTTTTCCTAACCTCGAGCAACAGTGGGCAGAAACCTCCTACAGACTAAGACATATAAGTTTTATTTATTTAGGATGAAAGCGAAGGCATGCAGGGAGGGCTAAATGTTTGAATTTTATCTTCAACTTATATAGAATTATACCTAACCTACCCTTGAAATTTCCACCGAACATCACCTGTGAAATTTCACAACATGTAAATCACCTTTTCCTCAGTCCATCAACATTTCATTTTACTGACACACTTTTACGAGTAGGTACAAAAAAAAGAAAGACACTGTCTTTTGTGTTCAATATCCCTTCATTAATATTTTAAAGTCAACAATAATGAGATTGAAAAAGCTTGTTCCCACGATAGGAAGTCCATTGATCCATGTTTAATAGTTCCGTTTCCGTCTTTAGGTAAGATGGTCTTAAAGATTTCATTTCCAAACACAATAAGCTAATTTTCTTCTCTTTTGTTGTTAGGATGAAGGTTAAAGGTATCTACAACTTATTCATTCTTATCTAAAAACAAGCTTCTTGTTTAAAGAAACAAATCAGATAAGCTCAAGAACTTGAACCCAAATATTTAAGTATACAATCTGTTCGTGCATACATAATATTTTAAACGCTTAAATGAGCACATTTTAGTATAAGCAAATATAGGCCTCTTTCTATCCTTGACAGCTTAAAAATAGCTTAAGAAAAAAATGACAACAAAAACAACAAAAAAAATCTTTCTTGATTATTATTATAATAATAAAAAAAAAGGTCAATAACCATTAATTATAATAAACTTCCTCTAGCCATCCCTACTTACTAACTTAAGGTGGCGCTACAGTCCTGTGTGAACTAGGGCCTCACCCAACAAACTTCTCCATCTAGTTCGGTCCCTAGCTAGATGTCTCCAGTTTCGCGCTCCAAGTTGGGTGAGGTCACCTTCCACTTGTGCGCGCCACCTGATCCGCGGTCTTCCTCTACTGCGCTGTCCTGTGGGTGCGGATTCGAAGACTTTCCGGGCCGGAGCATTGGTTTCCATGCGCTCTACGTCACCCAGCCATCTTAGTCGTTGGACTTTTACTCTTCTGGCTAAGTCTAAGTCGCTGTATAGCCCGTACAGTTCGTCGTTCCATCTTCTCCTCCACTCCCCTTCGATGCATACGGGACCGTAGATGACAAGAAGAACTATTCTCTAGAAGCGACCCAAGGTGCTTTCATCCGCTTTTGTCATGGTCCATACTTCTGCACCGTATAGCAGGACGGGGATGATAAGGGTCTTATATAGCAACACTTAGGTCCCTCGAGAGAGGACTTTACCACTCAATTGCTTTCTTAGTTCAAAGATAAACAGCGGTTAGCAAGAGTTACTCTGCGTTTGATCTCAGCGCTGGTGTTGTTTTCTGCGTAAACAGCGGACGAATTCCTTGACTACCTCAAAGTTATGTCTGTCGATTGTGACGTTTTGACCAAGACGTCGGTGTTGTATGTCCTTTCTAGACAACAGCATGTTTTTTGTTTTGCCCTCATTAACCGTTAAACCCATTTTTGCCGCCTCTGCCTCAACACTCACAAAAGTCCCATTGACATCACGCTGAGTTCTTCCGATTATGTCAATGTCATCAGCATATGCCAGTAATTGGACAGACTTTTGAAAGATAGTGCCTCTAATGTGGACGTGTGAGCTCTGCACTATTCTTTCAAGCACGATGTTAAAAAAATCACATGACATCGGATTACCTTGTCTAAAACCTTTTTGGACATCGAAAGGTTCTGTTAAGTTGTTTCCAACCTTTATGGAGCAGCGTGAATTCTCCATGGTCATCCTGCACAAACGGACGTGTTTTGCAGGGATGCCAAAACTAGAGATGGCTCTATACAGCTCGTCCCTGTAGATGCTGTCATATGCGGCCTTGAAATCGATGAAAAGATGGTGGGTGTCGATTTGGTGTTCTTGGGTTTTTTCCAGGATCTGCCGTAATGTGAATATTTGATCAACTGTGGACTTTCCTAGTGTAAAACCACACTGATAAGGACCTATCAGGTTGTTGACGATAGGCCTTAGACGTTCACATATTACGGCAGAGAAGATTTTATAGGCGATGTTAAGTAGACTGATTCCTCTGTAGTTGGTGCAGTTTAGAGGGTCTCCTTTTTTCAGGATCGGGCAAACAATACTGAGGTTCCATTCATCGGGCATGCTTTCTTCCGACCATATCTTACAGATAAGTTGGTACATGCTCCTAACCAACTTATCTCCAGTTGCTTTAAAAACCTCGGCATTCAAGCCATCCGCTCCAGCGGCTTTATTAGACTTCAACTTAGATATGGCAATCTTTACTTCGCCTAAGTCGGGAGGACGGCGGGTTTATGTACCTGTGAATTTCGTTTCACCTGTTCATACAACTTTCGAACTTCATTTCTGCTTTTAAAACTCTCAACATCTTCGACCGCACGCTTCTCATGCCCTCTCTTTTTCCTTCTGAGAAGTCGGCGTTTCCCTCGCCTCTTCTGCTCACAGAGCTCATGAGCAGCTCTCGTCTTTTTATGCAGGGCCGCTTTGCGTGCCTGTTGTTTGGCTGCATTTGCCTGCCGACATTTGTCATCAAACCAGGGGTTCCTTGTTTGTGGTTTTTTTGAAACCCAGCACATCAGAGGCAGCTTCTCTGATTGCATCTTGGCAATGTTGCCACTGGTTTTCGATACATTGTGTTGGCGGCAGAGAACTTCGAGAGAGGTTACTTGTAACTCGGTCGGAAAAAGATTTGGAGATTGTAGCCGTTCGACGTTGTACCTTCTCCCAGCACCTCCCTGTTTTGCCTTGGGTCTGGAATCCGAAGTGCTACCTTGACTGCAACGAGGTAGTGGTCCGAGTCGATGTTAGCTCCTCGGAAAGTTCGAACATCCATAATGCTGGAAGCGTGTCTGGCGTCGATCGCAATATGGTTATGGTCAATCTGGTTGGCGGTAGATTGATCTGGTGAAGTCCAAGTTCCTTTGTGGATGTTGAGGTGTGGAAAACGCATACTGGCTACCATGACATTTTGCCCCCCAGCAAAATCTATGAGCCTGAATCGATTGTCGGAAGTATTGTCGTGAAGACTGTTCTTCCCGATTATTCCACCAAAGATGTCTTCTCTTTCTAGCTTGGCATTAAAATCGCCCAGGACTATTTTAATATCGTAGCTAGGGCACTGCTCATATGTTTCGTCTAGAAGCTCGAAGAACATATCTTTGGTGTTGTCGTTTTTCTCTTCTGTGGGGGCGTGCGCGCATATCTGGCTAATGTTGCCGAATTTAGCCTTTGCACCTATAGCTCAAGACTTCTTGCCTAAGTCTGGCTCCAATGACTAAGCCGCATCCAAATAAGCGCTGTTGGTTTTCGTGGTAGCAGTCGCCATAGTAAATATAGCAGTTTTTCATCCTCTTTTTGCCCGGCCCATCCCATCGTATTTCCTGGATGGCGGTGATATCTGCTTTATATCGGTCTAGGGCCTCCGCTAATTCTTCGGCTGCACGTGGTCTGTTAAGGGACCTAACATTCCACGTGCATATCCGAAGTTCGTTGTCCTTTATTCGTTTGCGTTGGTTGTCAACAGTAAATCCGTCCGTATCCGAGGCTTGTTGGTGCTTCGCAACTATGAAAGCTTTTACGTGGCCAGGAAGTCACCCCGACGCACAATCATCAAACCGCTCCTTTTAGGCCTGGGCTCCGAATAAGTCGAAGAAGCCCTATAAGGTGTTCACTAAGTAGTTCAACCTTACTGGAACTGTAGACGCCACTGTTGATTCCATCTCGGGAATTCCTCCACTGCCGTCTGGATAAGGAGTGGTGCCTAAGTGGAAACACCTCTCCCCACCTCTCTCGTTTGTTGCCCCCAACAACTTTCCACTGGTGTTGGAACCCAATCTCCAGTTGAGGTACTAGGCACCCGATGTTCACCACGGGGAGGTGAGAGTAGGAGTTGATAGACAGAGGTTGGTTTTGAGAAAAACCTGTGGACGCTTGTGTCCTCTTGAATGCACATGTCTACCATTTGAACATCTCCAAAAGTAACTCGATGTCATCAAATCCAAAAGTAACTAGAAGTTATCGATTCGATTGGTAATCGTTACTCGAGTAAGTAATCGATTACTTTGATTACTTGAAGTAATCTTAAAAAATTTAAAATTTCGAACCAATTAGTTTGAAAATCTAAATTTGCTAAATGGATTTTTAGTCGAAAAGAAATTTTTACTAATTTTGCTAGCATTTTCTGTGAAATATAAAAAGTTTAAAAACAATATTTTTAATCTTTGAAAAGCTATTTGAGTCGCAAGTTAATTTTTACAAAGTTTTAGAATTGTTATTTTGTTATGTTTTTTTTGGGATTTCTCACACCACTAGAAAGAATTGATGACATCATCATAAGTTCATTTACTTCGCTTGAACATCGTCGTAAGGTTTCTTGTCTGGCCTCTTTTTTACCGTTATTTTAACGGTTTATGCTCTAGGTTCAGTTCAACTTTAATACTCGCGCAAAGGAATGCTCATCAGTATACCTTCGGCCGTACTGTCAACTACAGAGATTCGTTCTTCAGCCTTAAAACACTCTTTCTTTCCCAGCCATTGCAATATTCAGGAATTCAAAAACAATGTGCACCGACATCTCCTTTCAAACCCTCTCTACTCTTCCTAGTGCTCACACTGTGTCTATGCATAATTAGGCTAGTAATATTCGTTCAAGTGTGCGCTTATTATAAAAAAAAGGCTGGGATGCGACTAACACTGATAACTTCCCATGTCCCATTACGTCTGTCGTTTTGTCTTGCTTAAAAGTTTGTCTATATGTACTCGTATCAATTTTTACCAAATTTGCGTACTATTTTTTGTAGATTTTATTTTTTATATGAAAAAACGGACTGTTGGATTTTTATATAAAAATTACTGAATATCGAAAACAATATTTTCTGTGAAATAAAATAAATTTCAAGCCAATATTTTTAAGTTTTGAAAAGCTATTTGAGTCGAAAGTAAATTTTTACCAAGTTTTAGTATTGTTTTTTTTTTTTTAGTTTTATTTTTTGTAACAAAAACTGTCAATTCGATTTTTTTTTAATTTTACCAACAATATTTCTTATGAAATAAAATTACTTTAAAGCCAATACTTAAAATTTTTAAAGAGATATTTGAGTCAAAAATCAATTTTTACCAACTTTTATACATTTTTTTTTAGGTTTTTATTTTTTGTAAAAAAACTGTCTATTTGATTTTTTTCAAACTTTAATTGTATGTTGACAACAAGATTCTTTGAAAGATAAAAGTCAATTAAAGCCAATATCTCAAAGTTTTGAAAAGATATTCGAGTCGAAAATCAATTTTTACCAACTTTTATAATTTTTTTTAGGTTTTTATTTTTTGTAAAAAAAACTATCAATTCGATTTTTTTCAAACTTTAACTGAATGTTGACAACAAGATTTTTTGAAAGATAAAAGTAAATAAAAGCCAATATCTCTAAGTTTTGAAAAGATATTTGAGTCGAAAATCAATTTTTACCAATATTTATACATTTTTTTTAGGTTTTTATTTTTTGTAAAAAACTGTCAATTCAATTTTTTTCAAACTTTAACTGAATGTTAACAACAAGATTTTTTGAAAGATAAAAGTAAATAAAAGCCAATATCTCTAAGTTTTGAAAAGATATTTGAGTCGAAAATCAATTTTTACCAACTTTTATAATTTTTTTTTTAGGTTTTTATTTTTTGTAAATAAAACTGTCAATTTGATTTTTTTCAAACTTTGATTGTATGTTGACAACAAGATTTTTTGAAAGATAAAAGTAAATTAAAGCTTTTATAAATTTTATTTTAGGTTTTTATTTTTTGTAAAAAAAAACTGTCAATTCGATTTTTCTCAAAATTTTTCAGAATGTTGAAAACAATATTTCTTATAAGATAAAATAAGTTTAAAGCCTAAATTTAATGTTTTTGAAAAGATATTTGAATCGATATTCAATTTTTACGAACTTTGAGTAATGTTTTTTTTAGATTTTTATTTTTTATAAAAAAAACTGTCAATTAGATTTTCCTCAAAATTTTATCAGATGTCAAAAACATTATTCTTCGTTGCACAAAATTGTTTTAGAGATAAAATCATATTTCAGTCGTAAAATTTTGGAGGTGACAAATTTTTTTTTTCAGTTTTATTGATTTAAAAAAAAAACCGTTATATTTATTTTTTTCAAAAAATATACCTGTTCGGTATCACGTTACAATCTATTATATAAAATTTAATTCAAGTCTCTAGCGTTTTTGGTTCGTAAGATATTTAGGGTTAACCAAAATTTTTTCAAACTGCTATGGTAAAAAAAACCACCCACGCATTTTACTTGAGAGCCCTTTCTGCATTTTTCTGCCTTTTTATCTGTATAACAAAATTTATTTGAAGTCGATATCTCTTCTGGTTCTTGAGCTATGGACGACGAAAAAAACGTCGCGAACGTACGGACGTACGGACGTACGGACGTACGGACGTACAAACGTACGTACACACTCACGCACAGACATCTTTCTAAAAATCTTTTATTTCGACTCTAGGGACCTTGAAACGTCGAGAAATGTCAAAATTTTCAATTTGACAAATCGGACCCATTACAATAACTTCCTATGGGAAGTTAAAAATTATTGGACACACTTTAGCTTAGCTTACAGATAGAGCTAATGGCGAATGCTCATCTTCACAATCGACTTAGTTGTGTGCAAAGTGATAGAAAGATATGAGTTTTTTTTTGTTTTTTAAGATAATAAGGTTTCAATTTGTACGTGATCGTTACCAAACAGCCATGACCTTACACTGGGTAGGATAATGGACAATACTCTAAACTTCTTATTGAGAAAGGCAATTTATTAAAAACTGAAGGTGCTACTATTGTGAAGTGAATTTTATTATAAGAGGGGATAGATACTAAATTCATAGAATTCGCTCTTTAATTGTATCGAGGATTATTTCTTATTGATAAATATTCACTTCTAATAAAAAACACCCTCAAGACTTTGAAATAGTATAGATGTAGCGGATTGATTTTATTTCTATAAGACTCTCCCCAACAGGTTATTCCATACTGAATTTTAGAGTGAACAATACCAAAGTAGATCATAACAAGTATTTTTCTCGTGCAGTATAAACCAAGTGTATAAAACTGTCTAGAGCAACATAGTTAATAATTGTTTAACGATAATGTATGTTCGGACCAATTCATTTTACTATCAAGTAAGACACCAAGGTATTTGAAGGTATTCACAAATTCTACCTGAAAGCAATGTTGTTGAACAGGGCTCCATTGAGGCAAAACTATTAGATTCTTTTACACTGAATTTAAATTTTTGACAATCTGAGGAATGATAAAATATATCGCAATCAACTAAATTAGAAGATCCTGACAGACTAAAGTACATTAGTTTTGTTTTATTGTTTAATACCATTTTAAGATATCCAAGTCTGAGTTAATGTCAGAAATTAAATTAACCAGAGAACTGCAACCATATGAAAAGGCCTTATCAATTATAAATTAATCTACGCATTCCTGCATTTTCTAATTTTCTCAAGAGAATATTATGATCAACTAAATCAAAAGCTTTAGTTAAATCAATGAAGAGTCCAGTTGTAAACAAATTCTTGTTTATGTTTTCATAAATCTCACTGCAAAATTTTAATAACGCATCTTCAGATAATTTATGGGCTCTAAATCCAAATTGAGATTCACTAAAAAATGTATTTTTATCAATACACTTCCAAATTCTTTTCTTGATTGCTTTTTCAAAAATTTTAGAACAAACAGCTAACAGTGAAATAGGCCTATAATTACTCATAATGCAAGGGTTTGATGTTTTGTGTAGAGGAATGATTTCAGCAATCTTGGGAGCGCTTGGGAAAACACTACCGTACACACTTTTATTGAAAATTTGTGAAAGTACATCCACAATATTGTAAGCAATTTGTTTAAAGATAAAGCTAGAACAATTATCGTTCAGTAAGTCACAGTACTTGATTTTTTAACCTTTTAATGATATAAAGTAATTCGCCAGGCAAAATTAGGAACATGAAAAAGACTTTCTGTATTAACATTATCATTAGTTAAACCTTCAGTGAACAAACAGTCATTTCTTTTCCTTAATACCTCAGTAGAGACATATTGAGCAATAGAAATGAAAAATGTTTTTAAACGATTAGGAATTTCAGTAGTATCAGGAATGTTTTCATCTTTTATAACTAAAGACTTTTCTGATTGGCAACTACGATTTTAAAATTTATTCACAATTTCCCATTTCCCTAAATGATAATTTTAATTAAAAGTTTTAATTTCTCTTGTTAATTGAATGCATACTTTCTTGTATTCTGTTTTTAAAGTGATTATTATTTGGATATTTCTTACATTTTTTACCAAGTTTGTTTTTAATGATAACTTTATTCAAAATATATCTTGTCATCCATTCCTTCAGGGGTTTATTCTTACTTTTTTTGATCATATATGTTTTAGAACTATCAAGATAATTACCTAATATTTTTATGAATTTATCATAAGCAAGTAATGGATCACAATCATTATAGATACTGTCCCAAGATTCAAATCGTAAAAACAAATTGAGTCTAGCAAAATCAATTTTCTTAACTTCACCATCTAATTTAGTTACATCTTTGTTCACTACGAAGTCTGCTTAATGAAGGCATAATAAATACAGGGTCATTTGTATAAAGTGCATCAAACCCTCCCAGTGGGTGCCGGGCGGTAATGATCACCACAGTTATCTTGCACGTTGTCAAGATGGAGATAAGCTAAGGTCAGGTTGAATTGCTGAAGTTTCCTACTCCTTAATAGTAGCAAGCTTTAGCAATGCAATTTGACCATATATACGGGGTCCCTAATTTCAGTGGTGGTGTGAGCGTCTTACATAATCCGTGCCGAAGAATGAAAGGCTGGGGGGCAAACCAGTCGCTAACGAGCTCATTCGGATGCCTTGGCAGGGGCCGTCTTATCTTCCTTACCCCGGTATATCGGCTCTGCCGGGGATGACCTCTTTTTTTCGACCTACTCGTGGGACCAAAATACAATAAACTTAAACAAAACAGGGGCCGTCTTATCTTCCTTACCCCGGTATATCGGCTCTGCCGGGGATGACCTCTTTTTTTCGACCTACTCGTGGGACCAAAATACAATAAACTTAAACAAAATAGACGAAATAGACAAGACGAACGTAGAACATTCCACAGACTTGAAGGATGAACTCTTAGCCTCCAGCCAGGAGACTTTGAAGGGGAGCTCATTTAGCGCTGGTAGTTCCAGCATTTGTGAGCAACCCAAAACCACAGAAAGAATAGGCAGTGCTATTCATAGCACTCCTATACTTCCTAAACCGTATACAAAACTGAAACCATCGAGTAGCAGTGCAACTTGAGGAACCAAAAAACAATCAGAAGGCGCTCTTCTCAGGAACCGCTTCAAAACGGCCTCTCACATTCTTGCCAAGATTGCCAAAAATGAAGAGACCGGAGTTATTCATGAGAGGGACGCCCAAGATAAAATAAAGTACCAGAAGGTTGTTGATGAATACAACAATCTTCTGGCCAGCCTAGAAAAGGCCGTTAAGCGAAATAGATCTCAGGTAGAGATCTGCACGTCTCAGAAAAAGAGCAAGCTTGACGACCGGACAAAGCGAGTGTAAGCACCATCTTCTGGAGCAGCGCAACTGCGTACTCTTAGTGAGGTTGTCAGCGATGACCTCCACGTAGTTGTGGATGAGCTCTCCACAAACAGCAAAGGTCTGCTGAACGTGTGGAACTCTATCGATGGCAAGCTCTCTGAGATGGTGTTTTCATACACTATAACAAACAGTGACTCTGACGAGATGATCAGGGGGCATAGGGTAATTAATTGTGCGGACAGGTTTTCTAGGGATTTCCTTAGTGAAAGCATTGCAATGACTGGGAGGGCTTGAAGCTCAAGCTTATCCCAGCTAAGGACAACACTAGACAACCGAAGGCTCGCATTTGGTTGTCGCTCATGAGCATAAAGCCAAGCGGACAGGACCTGATCCGCGGTCTTCAGAGGAAAAATCCGCTGGTCCCCATGCACGATTGGGCTTTAGTTAAAGCAGAAGAACCGCAGAAGACCAGCGCCTGTTACCTTCTGAGGATTAGCTAGGAGAGTCTAGGGGCTCTCAAAAAGGCCGAATACAAACTCAATTTTGGCATAAGGAATACCAAAATTAAAATTCTGCAGAGTCAGGAAATAGAAACCGACAAAGCTGATGACAACATCGAGAATGACGATGTTATAAGCGGAGTCGAGATCCCCAGCGAGTTCACGGGCCCCAGCTCCGCAGCTAAAAATAATTAAAAAGCGCGCTGAAGGTCATCCAGATTAATCTGAAGCACTCTAAGTGCGCTTCAGATAATCTGAGAGTTTTCCTTAGGGAGGGAAACTTCGACATTGGCGTTATCCAAGAACCGTGGATAAACGGCCTCAAGCTGCGAGGCCTCCAAGACAACCAATACGACCTCTTTTATAAAACCGCAGATCAAGACCAAGGTAATCCCAAAACTTGTATTTTAGCTAAGAAGCATTTAAAAGGTTTTTATGTCCAAATTTTAGCACTCCCGATCTGACAGTTGTCAGATTTGAAGATAAGAATACACAGGGTTTTGCTGTTGGCCTCTTTTTACTCTGCCCATAATGAACCATCACCTCTGGAGGAGGTGTGCAAAATCATAACCGAAGCTAACATAAAAAAGGCAAACCTTCTGATCGAAGGCGACGCAAATGCTCGGCATACCCTTTGGGGAAGTTCTGTGATCAATGAACGAGGTGAGTCACTTTTTGATTTTATTATTGAAAATAATATGACCTTTTCTAACAGAGGCAATACTCCCACTTTCGTCTTTCCGAGCTCGGAAAATTATGATAGATGGGAGGATGTGCTTGATGTTACTTTAGTAAACAACCGTAATTTATTAGTGGAGAATTGGAGAGTTTTTGGATCACAAGTGGATTCTTTTTCAAATTAATTTCGAGTCGAAAAACCCTCCGCCTTACAGAAATCCCAAAAGAACTGACTGGACGAAATTCAGTCAAATTGCGAATTCCAAACTAAGCAACTTATACCCAATCTCACTGAATCGATAGGAGACCTTGAATCAAAGGTGAAAACCTATGAAACTTCTATAAGTAAAGCTTTTAGAGTCTCTTGCCCAGTTAAATATAGCCGTAAAACCCTTCCTTTGTGGTGGAATGAAGAACTGTCGAGTCTTTGGAAAATGACGAGGACAATTTTCAATATCTGCCACAAACATAAGTTTTACCAACCGTATAAAGACTCTCTTAAAATTTACAAGCAAGCCCTGTTATCAGCCAAAAGACAAAGCTGGAGAGAATACTATCAATCAATCGAAGACATAAAGGACTCCGCAAGGCCCAGCAAAGTTTTATCGAAGGAACATTGTAATCCTTCATTTCTAAAAAAGCCTGATGGAATCTGGACAGGCTAGGTTGGTTTTTGTGGAATCAAAATGGTATTCAATAATTTTTGTTTGGAAATTAAAGTCTGAAACTATTTTTCTAAACATTTCTTCCCAGTTTTGATTTGTCAACACCATTTTTGGCTAGAGAACCAGAGGACATAACCACGAGTAACGTATATTGACCCTACCAAGAAAAGTGATGAGTCTATAAATCAAGACAATAAATTGCAACCACTTTCATGGTAATGTAAATAAACACCTCACTTCCGTTGATTTACTCCAACGATGAATCAATATTACTTAGTATAAATAAGTTTATAATTCATGATATGAATTGTACCTACATAGTAAGTATTAATTTTAGATAAATCGATAATCACTTCTTAATATCGTTATTTTTCAAATTTTTAAATTAAATAATTATTTTGGTGTGTCATTACACTATAAGTTGATAAAAATGCTGTTTAATAGCTTTACCGCGGCAGTCCCCGAATGCAACATGTCTTTTTTTCAAATTTGTAGTGACTTTTGGAACACACTCTTTGATTTTTCGTAGGAAATTCTACAATTTGAGGAATTCAATGTTGAATTTTGTTTATTATTGAATTAATTGTTATGAAATAATGTTTTGTTACTGTTTTTATAGTAAAACTATTAATATTCTTTTGCTACCAATATTATGACAGCAAAGCTACATTTCAAAAGGAATGTGTTTACTGAAAAAAAAAAATGTACAGACAAATCTAAAAACAGCGAAAATCGAGGACCTAGCTCTCTGCATTGCTATTAACTTCCCATAGGAAGTTATTGTAATGGGTCCGATTTGTCAAATTGAAAATTTTGACATTTCTCGACGTTTCAAGGTCCCTAGAGTCAAAATAAAAGATTTTTAGAAAGATGTCTGTGCGTGCGTGTGTACGTACGTTCGTACGTCCGTACGTCCGTACGTCCGTACGTTCGCGACGTTTTTTTCGTCGTCCATAGCTCAAGAACTAGAAGAGATATCGACTTCAAATAAATTTTGTTATACAGATAATAAAGCAGAAAGATGCAGAAAGGGCTCTCAAGAAAATTGCGTGGGTGGTTTTTTTACCATAGCAGTTTAAAAAAAAGGTGAAAATTTTGGTTAACCCCAAATATCTTACGAACCAAAAACGCTAGAGACTTGAATTAAATTTTATATAATAAACTGTAACGTGATCTCAAAGAAGTATATTTTTTGAAAAAAATCTATCTAACGGTTTTTTTTCTAAATCAAAAAAACTGAAAAAAAAAATTTGTCACCTCCTAAATTTAACGACTTACATATGATTTCATCTCCGAAACAATTTTGAGCAACGGAGAATAATGTTTTTGAAATCTGATAAAATTTTGAGAAAAATCGAATTGACAGTTTTTTTTACAAAAAATAAAAACCTAAAAAAAAAATGTATAAAAGTTGGTAAAAATTGATTTTCGACTCAAATATCTTTTCAAAACTTTGAGATATTGGCTTTAATTTACTTTTATCTTTTAAAACATTTTGTTGTCAACATTCAGTTAAAGTTTGAAAAAATCGATTTGACAGTTTTTGTAAAAAAAATTAAAAACCGAAAAAAAAAATTAACAAAAGTTCGTAAAAAATGACTTTCGACTCAAATATCTTTTAAAAACTTTGAGATAATAGGTTCTTACTAACTTTTTCTTATAAGAAATATTGTTTTCAACATTATGACAAGTTTTGAGAAAAATCGAATTGACAGTTTTTTTTACAAAAAATAAAAACCTGAAAAAAAAATGTATAAAAGTTGGTAAAAATTGATTTTCAACTCAAATATCTCTTCAAAAATTTTAAATATTGGCTTCAAACTAATTTTATCTTATAAGAAATATTGTTTTCAACATTTGGTAAAATTTTTAAAAAATTCGAATTGACAGTTTTTTTTACAAAAAATAAAACTCTAAAAAAAAACAATACTAAAACTTGGTAAAAATTTACTTTCGGCTCAAATAGCTTTTCAAAAATTAAAAATATTGGCTTCAAACTTATTTTATTTCAGAGAAAATATTGTTTTCAATATTCAGTAATTTTTATATAAAAATCCAACAGTCCGTTTTTTTCATAAAAAATAAAATCTACAAAATATAGTGCACAAATTTGGTAAAAATACATATAGACAAACTTTTAAGCAAGACAAATCGACAGACGGGATGGGAAGTTATCAGTGTGGGTCGCATCCCAGCCTCTTTTTATTTAAGATTTTAAGCTTCAGATTAAAATGCTTTAAACCCACACTTGATGCTATCCCTACTAAATATTTTCCTTAAAAATACCAAAAAAAAAAAGAAAAAGGTCCAGATATTGTTATCCCTTTAGACTGCTCACATGTATCAATATCTTCCCCTACATACCTTGGATAAAAATCCAGGCGACCTCGACCGGACTACCATATCGGACACTATAGGAAATAAAATATTAAATTAAAATCGTGCACGTGATTGGAGTTCTTGTCTATAACCCTCACCAATCCATGGAATTTTCGTTCCCTATTATAACTCGGATGCTGGGTGTACAAGAATTTTTATTTCCAATATCATCTTCTCTTAATCTATAAATAGAGGAAGACCATCAGAGCAGAGAATAGGAGAAGCAACATTTTTCCATAAATATAACCAAGGGATCAATGGTTGAGAACCCGGCAACTCCTTGCTCCTGATATTGAGTATATCCGAGTTCCGAGTTTCGAGAGTGGAGTGTGTAGATGGTAACAGATGCGGAGAGAAATTATATTTTATATACACTTTGAGGATGCTTCTTGAACGCGAAATTAAAACGATATAATTGCCTTTTGTCCTTTTCACAAAAGTGCCATACTGGCGATACTGGTGAACGTAATGGCTAAAAGGATGAATGGACACGAAAAAATAGAAAAATATTAAATGAAAAACAAAAACTAAAGAAAACGAGAATGAGAAAAAGAATCCAACAAGCGTTGGTGTTCTGTTCTGTCCTGTCCTGGAACTGAAACTGGCCTGGTCCGTCGTCGTTCAGTCAACCGGCTGTTACAGATGGCCAATTTTCTTTCCGTATATTTTTTTCAAGTGTTTTCTTCGTTTTTTTCTTTTTTTGATTTTTCAAAGAAAGGATACAAATATTTGCAAGGAAGTGCCTTAAGGACAGCCAACTGTTCCTCTCTCTCGACACAAGACGTCGGAAAACAAAGCAACCGAAAGAGATTTTCATAGCTACTTAACGGTTTCAAGAAAGACAAAAAAAAAATAAGTTCGAACGAACGACACGAAAAATGTACAAACAAAAAAACACACAGAATGAAAGACACAAGGACACAAGAACACAATATTATAAAAGGATGCTACTTTCAAAGGAAATCAAAAGTTCTCCATCCGGCGGCTATGAAACGCAATAATTTTCATGGATAATTATTTTTTTATTTCTTGTCATTAAGAAAAAGTAGGAAGGGCTATTGGATTCGGTTGGGTTCAGAAAATATCACGACTCGGTGGCCCATGGAAAAAATCGAATTTTCAAAGTTTTTTTTCCTTAAAACTTCGTCTTGGGGCACAATATTTGGTTTTGAGAAGAAAAAAATATTACGTATACGCCAGAGTGACTTTTCTTTAAAATGAAACTACAGCAATGATCTTAGATGAAAATTGGGAGAAGTTTGTAATTCATGCAAATAGGATGAACTTAGATGTTCTCTATGAATGATTTCAATGACTCAAGGAAAGGAACGAAGTCTAAAATTGAGATGAAACTTCATGTGAAGACAATCTTTTCGGAGTTATTGAAATGGACCCTTACCCCGAGTGCTTGATTCCCCTAATTCAAATAACTTAATCAAGGTTCAAAAAAGTTTAAGTTTGAAGTCTTCATTTACGCAACACAACATTTAATCAAAATCTGTATGAAAATGCTAAAGGACTCTGCGACCTGCGTTTTATCCATAATCCTTATTCTTTTCTCATTTTGAAATTTTAAAATAAAATGAGAAAAACAGTTTTGCAACTTTAATCTGTTCAAAGTGTCTGGAGTTATAGTTCGCGGGTGCCGTCGTCGTCACCATCATCACCCACCCACACCACCCTCGTCGTCGTTGCTGATGCAGCTAAAGGCTGAATAAAGAAGTTTTCTTTTTCCACTTTCTCAACCTCCCTAACCTCCAACACCAACCATCACCACATCGCCCCTATGCGGGTACACTCCATTTGTCTTTTAATGACCATGACAGGGACATTAAAGAAAATACAAAAAAAAAATGAAAAAAGGAAAAGAATATTCCAACACGAAATTACATCGCTCGTAAATGGTGGGGTTTTTCTTAACACCAAATCAGGGTTGTCTGAGGTTAAATGCGGTTCGCAATTTAAAAGGATTAAAACAAGAAAAGGTTTTATAGTGCGGTGGAGGTGATGTTTTAAAAGAAGCTTATAACTGGGTACAACGATGGTGATGACGATGACGACGACGACGACGACGACTATAGCAATGGCGAACGTTCAGAATGGGACATCTGTTGTATTCTCATTTAAATTGTGTGCAATGATTTGAAATTGAAAATATTTTTTAAAATTATGTGGGATTTTAAGTGTAATCATAGTGTGGACAAAATTGTACTTCTTTTGTTTCCTTTTCTTTAATGGAGTCGTAAGTTGTTATTTTTATTTGTTGAACGTTTATAAACGTAGATGCTTTCAATGTTTTGTTATAGATTTGTGTATAGAGTAATTTTGAAATCATCATTTAAAAAATTTGAATTCTACTTGATTTTTAAGTCTATCATCGATGGAAAATAGACAGCAAACATTCTTCTTACTGTTGAAAATGAGAATAAAAAAATAACACTAGAAAATTAAAACAAAATTTAAAAAGAGGTTGGAATTTGAACCACACTAATAACTTCCCATCCCGTCGTCTGTCGATTTGTCTTGATAAAAAGCTTGTAGGTTTTCGTGTTGGGTTAAAAAAGTTGTCAGTTAAATAATTCTTAAAAATTTTAAAATTAACAACAATATTTTACATATAAAGGAATAGTTTAGTTTGAAACCTAGTTTTGTTAAATAGATTTTAAGTCAAAAACAAATGCTTACCAATTTTAGTAGCATTTATAAATTTTTACAAATTGGATGAATTTAATTAATTTGAGAGATATCAAGAACCGAACATCAATTTTACCAAATTTGCGTACTATTTTTTGTAGATTTTATTTTTTTACAAAAAAAGGTGTTAGATTTTTATACAAAAATTACCGAATATTGAAATTAAAAAAAATTGAAGACAAGATTTCTAATTTTTGAAAAAATATTTGAGTCGAAAGTAAATTTTTACCAAGTTTTAGTATTGTTTTTTTTTTTAAGTTTTTATTGTTTTTAAAAATGTCAATTCGATTTGTGTCGATTTTACTGAATGTTTAAAACAAAAAATTTAAAAGATTAAATTAGTTTAAAGCCAATATCTTAAAGTTTTGAAAAGTTATTTCAGTCGAAAATCAATTTTTACCAACTTTTATTAATTTTTTACTTGCGAAGTTTTGCATTCGTGCAAAATTTCGAACTCGAGATTTTAATCAAACATGACATTGCGATGGTAGAGAAGTCGGAAAAAGTGGGTCCTGCGATTCCGTCCTTTCTCTTTTGTCTGTCTGTCCACGCTTCTACAGCCTAAGTCATTGGGTCGATTAAGTTCAAACTTAGAAGTTAAGGTTTTGAGCAGATTCGCGTTAGGAGTTTTTTTTCATTTTTTTTAAGATCAAAACTAACAGTACATGTAGGATGTGCCTATTGTCAATACCCCTAGTCCGTATGCCGGAAAACGATGTGCCAATACCATATCATCCCATTATCTTCTGTTAATCCTTGGCACCGTTGCTAAATCATAAGACAGTCAAATAAACCACCAGCTAGACAAAAAGAACAAATGACCAGAGACAGAGAAGAAGAACCATTACGAACACGCTACGGTTACGACATCATCGCGACGCATCGACCTTTGAATATTGTGTAAGAAAACGAAAAACTTATTTATCAGCGCGCGAGGAGATTAGCTCAAAAGAGAAAGAGATAGTTCAGTTAGAAATTGCAAAATGGTTGGACGAGGGTGTTATTGTCCCGAGTAACTCTGATTTTGCAAGTCCCATAGTGCTCGCGAAAAAAAGGATGGTGCTTACCGCGCATGCATTGTTTTTAGAAGACTTAATCGGAAATCTCATTTTGAAAAAGCTAGTGCGTATTTACGTAGATGACTTTATAATCGCTTCGAAAGATGAATACGAAAATTTCGATACATTATTGTTAGTTTTAGACGTCGCAGCTTAAAACGGTCTTCAATTTAATTGGAAAAAATGCAAAATTTATGTTACGATCTATAGAATCTTTGGGACACATTGTCGAACACGGTACGGTTAAACCCTCGATCGAAAAGACGAAAGCAGTAAGAAACTTCCCTGAGCCTAAAAACGTTAAGCAAATGCAAAGCTTTCTTGGGTTAACAGGTTTTTTTAGAAAATTCATACCCAATTATTCAAGAATTGTGAAACCCCTATCAGATATGATAAGAAACTCTATGTCTGTATTTTGTTTTGGACATGAGCAAAGATCCGCGTTCGAACATTTAAAAGATCTTCTGTGTAATGACCCTGTCTTAAAAATCTTTAATCCAAATTTACAAACCGAATTACATACCGACGCCAGTAAGATAGGCCTTGGAGCAGTCCTACTCCAACTTCACGATAGTGCTTTACACCCAGTGTTTTATCTAAGTTTCAAAACTAAGCCTGCAGAAGAAAAATACAGCAGCTACGTGCTCGAGGTGCTCGCTGTAGTAAGATCTTTGAACAAACTCCACGTTTATCTAATGGGACTAAAATTTAAAGTTTACACTGACTGTTTAGCGTTTCAGATGACTATGAAAAAAAAAGAGTTATGTTCACGGGTGGTGAGATTGGCTCTACAACTAGAAGATGTCGATTGCGAGGCTTTGCATAGACCAGCTACTGCCATGAAACATGTAGATGCTCTTAGCAGAGTACTTACTATAACAAACGTCGAAACCGGAATTTTACATCGTGTTAAAAACGCGCAAAGCAAAGTTGAAACTTGTAAATTAATTTTAAATGTGCTGCAACGTGATAGCTACGAAAACTACGTTAACAGAGGTGGTGTTTTGTACAAATTCCTCAAAGGTTCTTATTTACTTGTTGTCCCGAAAAACATGCAAAAGGAAATTATTCGAAACGTACACGAACCAGGTCACATCAACGCCCAAAAGGTAGAAAAGATCGTTAGGCAGGAATATTACTTCCCTTGTATCCAAAAAAGAGTTGCAGACGTTATTTCGAATTGCGTGTCTTGCATTCTTGCAGTAAAAAAGACCGGAAAACAGGAACGTTTTCTAAACCCTATAGAAAAAGTTGATATACCGCTACACACCTATCATTAAGACCACTTTGGCCGGATGCCCTCAACGGCTAAAAACTATAAGTACATATTTTGTGTAATGGATGCTTTTACGGATGAAGTCCTTAAAAAGATGATATTCCTTGAAGACATATTCGGAAATCCACACCGAATTATAACGGATAAAGGTGCTGTCTTTATATCGACAGCTTTCAAAGAGTATTGCGAGCAAAGAAGTATCCAAAACGTTCAAATCACGACTGGAGTTCCTCGGCGTAATGGTCAGGTGGAACGTATGAACCGCATTATCATAGAAATGCTCACCAAACTATCGATTGAAAATCCACTTAGATGGTATCAACACGTTTCACGACTTCAAAGGACGATTAACTCAACAGAGCTACAAAGAAGACACCGTTTGAACTTTTGATCGGTGTACCAATGAGAAATGAAGAGGATATGAGGCTTTCGGAAATGATGGAAGAGGAGATAAGGAACGAATTTGAAGCAAGCAGAGTTGAGCTTCGAAGAGATGATAAACTACAAATAGGAACGTTGCAACAAGAGAACAGAAAAAACTACGACAAAAACCGAAAACCAGCTTACAAATACGCCGTGCACGACCTTGTGGCAATACAACGCACGCAATTTGGTCCAGGACTTCATCCTAAGTACCTTGGGCCGTATGAAGTTACAAAAATCAAACGCAACGACCGATACGAACTAAGTAAAATTGGAAACCACGAAGGACCCAATAAAATGTCATCTGCTGCAGATCTTATAAAACGATGGATAAATGATGATGACGATAACGAATCTGATTCATCCGAGACGAATTCAGCGTAGGATGACCGGATGTAGGATGTGCCTACTGTCAATACCCCTAGTCCGTATGCCGGAAAACGATGTGCCAATACCATATCATCCCATTATCTTCTGTTAATCCTTGGTACCGTTGCTAAATCATAGGACAGTCAAATGAACCACCAGGTAGACAAAAAGAACAAACGACCAGAGAAGAAGAACCATTACGAACACGCTACGGTTACGACATCATCGCGACGCATCGACTTTTTTTTTATTATTTGCTAATTGTACTTAAAGTTTAACTTTAGTGTAATATTTTTCACAACTTAATTTGAATTTTTACTTATAATTTAGTATTTAAAATAAAACTTTTAAATCAGTTTTACTGAATAAAACTGTCTTTTGTCGGCGCACCCCTCCCACATACATACAATTTTTTTGTATTCAAATTTTCTCAAAAAAATGTTATTTTTTAACTTGGCTTCTTTTAATAAAAAAGCATATGTTTGTATTTCTCAGGAAAGGTACCACTCATAGAACCGTTATTTTGTTTTTTAATTTCCTCCGCAACTCATGAACTGATTTCAATAATTTCTTTTTGAATAATCTCTTATATTGCCTTAACAATATTTGATTATCAACATTTTATTATTTGGTTTTAAAACAAAAATATTGAATTTTTTTCTTCAAAATTCTATACCTCAAAAAGGGGTCAATATTTTTTTACGAAATTTAAATGAAGAGAGTATATTTAGAATCAACTGCATACCCAAAATATAATTTAGAACAAACTTGAAAAATTTTTTTAAGAAAAATTAATTTAAAAAAAAAACGCTTTAACGATTTTCTGTATATTTCTTCCTTATTATCTTCATAACAAAATTTATTTGAAGTCGATATCTCTTCTGGTTCCTGAGCTATGGACGACAAACGTTCGAACGTACGCACACACGCAAGCACAGAAATATTTTTAAAAATCTTTTACTTCAACTCTAGGGACCTTGAAACGTTAGGAAATGTCAAAATTTTCAATTCGACAAATCGGACCCATTACAATAATTTCCTATAAGAAGTTAAAAATTATGAAAATTCGGATGCCCGAAAAATCCTGAAAATCCAGAATCTCGAAAAAATACTGGAAATACAAAATATCTAAGATAACGAATTCCAAATATTCCAAGAATATCCAAATGTTTCGAAAACACAACATCGTGACAGAAGTCTCTGACTGAACGATCCATCCAGAGATGAATGGGAAGACAAAAAAGTGCTGGATAATAAAAGTATTCATTTTTATACAGATGGATCCAAGACAAATGAAGGAGTTGGTAGTGGTGTGTACTCAGAAAAGCTTAATCTAAGCATCTCATTCCGCCTCCCTAATCATTATAGCGTCTTCCAGGCGGAAATTTTAGCGATCAAAGAGGTCCTCTCCTGGCTAAGAGAAAACGTGACATCAACCTCTGATATCCGCATCTTCTCTGACAGTCAGGTTGCTATCAAATCCCTTGACGGTGTCTCAACCAAATCTTTAACGGTCCTCGATTGTCGATCGTCTGTTATGGAGATGGCGCAGCAATTTAACATTCACCTCTGTTGGGTGCCGGGCCACAGAGACATCACAGGTAATTGTAGAGCCGATGAACTCGCTAAAAATGGAACCGTCATATCTATTTCACCTTAAAGGGAGAAGATAGGTATACCGATAGCTGCATGTAAACTTATGCTAAAAGAAACAGCTTTTGCGATATCAAATTCTAGGTGGCACAACTTACCAACATGCGCAGTCACAAAACTCATATGGCCTTCACTGGACCTAAAGCGCTCTAAAGACTTGTTATCTCAAAGCAGAGTTCATATTAGCTCCCTACTACGTGTCCTTACGGGACACTGTCTTATAGGCATACACGCAATACGACTTGGTGTAGCTCCAAATGACTTTTGTAGGAGCTGTATGGGCGAAGAAGGAGAGGAAACAATCTCTCATCTCCTATGCACTTGCCCTGCTCTTTCACTCAGACGCAAACTTCATCTGGGGGACTACTCTTTTGATAATCCCAGTGAACTAGCTAAGAAGGATACAAAAATATCTTCCTCGCTTTATAAACGGTGATTTTTTAAGAGCTTGAGAACTTTAAAAAAAAAAAAAAACGCATAAAATTTGCAAAATCTCATCGATTCTTTATTTGAAACGTTAGATTGGTCCATGACATTTACTTTTTGAAGATAATTTCATTTAAATGTTGACCGCGGCTGCGTCTTAGGTGGTCCATTCGGAAAGTCCAATTTTGGGTAACTTTTTCGGGCATTTCGGCCGGAATAGCCCGAATTTCTTCGGAAATGTTGTCTTCCAAAACTGGAATAGTTGCTGGCTTATTTGTGTAGACTTAAAACTTGACGTAGCCCCACAAAAAATAGTCTAAAGGCGTCAAATCGCATGATCTTGGTGGCCAACTTACCGGTCCATTCCTTGAGATGAATTGTTCTCCGAAGTTTTCCCTCAAAATGGCCATAGAATCGCGAGCTGTGTGGCTTGTAGCGCCATCTTGTTGAAACCACATGTCAACCAAGTTCAGTTCTTCCATTTTTGGCAACAAAAAGTTTGTTAGCATTGAACAATAGCGATCGCCATTCACCGTAACGTTGCGTCCAACAGCATATTTGAAAAAATACGGTCCAATGATTCCACCAGCGTACAAACCACACCAAACAGTGCATGGGATGCATGGGCAGTTCTTGAACGGCTTCTGGTTGCTCTTCACTCCAAATGCGGCAATTTTGCTTATTTACGTAGCCATTCAACCAGAAATGAGCCTCATCGCTGAACAAAATTTGTCGATAAAAAAGCGGATTTAAGCGCGAAACACATTTCGAACCGAACACTGATTTTGGTAATAAAATTCAATGATTTGCAAGCGTTGCATCTTTCTCTTTGACACCATGTCTGAAATCCCGCTTGATCTGTCAAATACTAATGCATGAAAATCCTAACCTCAAAAAAATCACCCTTTAAAAAGCTCAAAATAGTTCGACTAGTAAAAAGTAATTCTCTAGATTCATGTGATATCACAATGGGGCTTTCTCTTGGCCTAAGTGTGTGGATTTTTAATCCGCAGCCACGTTAACCTAACCTCACCTTCTATCTCACTTTTTTACTTTCACTTTCGTTCACTGTCAATTATCTCAAAACCTCAATCACACCATGACGCATATTAAATGAAAAAACATATTACCATGATTTTAAAAATTATATTCGTTTAATTCTAAAAGATTAGAAAGAAGTTTAAAATTGTTTCAATTTCAAAAGAGAATGGAGAAACTAAATACCATTAAAATTATTCGCACCTAATTCCAATGATGGCTCTGCTGCTGGGACTAGGACTCCATACTCTACCTATAAACAAAGCTCTGATGGTAATTCGTCCTCATTTCTGCAATTATAGAATAGAGACCAAAAAAAAATAACAATTTACAAATGATCCTACCCCCATTTATAGTTTTCATTTGCATTTTCATTCGAAAAATTACTCTTTTCAACTCCTATTACCACAAATTAAACAAGATCAAAGAGAAAACAAACCATAATGCATCTCACCAACTCGACACCCTCCATAGCGTCCTCAACCTCAACTCAAATCTCACCTCAATAAGCAGCAATAACCAAAAGTATACAGCACCTATCATACAGCACCTACCACCATACCATCACACTACCATACCACCTTACCGACTCCCTACATTTTTCCAACCACTTGCAGAGCTAGACCGACTAAATTGTTAAATTTTTCTTCTACTTTTTTTTTTGTTGGTATTGTAGTTCAGTTCAGTTCAGTTACCGACCGGATAGTGAGTTGGACGGCTGGTTGACAGGATGACTTATGTTGCGCTTTAAAACTTTAGACTATAGGGCAACGAAACCAGAAAAACCCATTATAACCTTCCACCAATTAAAAAGCAGACCTCATTAATATACACACGCTCGGCTTTTAGTGCTTAGCTCTTTGCACTTCACGTGTTTTACTGGTGGGGGCTGTTGATGGTGACCTTATAAATAATTGGATTCCCAACCATATTATGTATACAAGGAGCTCGTGCATTGTTGTCCTTTTTTGTTGTTGTAAAACGCACCACATATCGTCGCCTCTTTCTCTTGACCCCTTTTCACCTGTATCACCTGATGAAAAGGGGAGCGAAGCACCCTATCAGGATGGTAACTAACGCTAACGCTAACACCAACGCCATAGACATAGCAATTACACGGTCACTTTGCTTCATCAGAAAATAAGTGTATACCTCCACGCTCTACCTTACCTACAATTCATGACCCACGTCATGGTCATCCTATTTGTCGTACATACATACCTCTTCGTATATAGCGGCAATGTCGTCAGGAACATCTTTCATGGTCTCTTTCATCCTTAAAATCCCCATCAGAACAAACACGCTGTGTCGGCTTGTGAAACAAAGCGAACCAGAAACTTTGTAGGATATCAAAATTTACCAAACCAAGTTGAAACGCAAAAAAAGAGGAGGTGGCGAAGTGGGACGGGACATGGCACGGAGTCAGAGGACAGTGGAGACGGTTTAGGAGCGGACTATCATCAGAGACAATTCAAAGGAGAGTATAGTCGCTGTAGGTATAGGTACACATGGAAATTACACACATCCTCCTCGCACAAAAACAAACCGACTCGACTACGGCAAAAAGAAGAACTTTCTGGTGGACCATCATCATCATCATGGATAGTCATCAACATCATCATCATCATCAGGATCATCATCATCATCATCATCATCATCATCATCATCATTGGTATAGGGAATTTTAAAAGTTGAAAGGATAAAGTAGCCGACAAAGTTTTCCACCTGCCAACAAACTAAAGAAGGATTGAGTGAGCAGTGCGGTGGAGGTGCAATTATACCAGATAGATAGATACCTTCCAACGTAATTGCAGGTAGATAGATGGACGAACGGACTATCGGCGGACGGACAGACACAGGACAGGTGAATGGCTAACACAAAAAAAAAAGAAGAAAAAAAGTTCAAACTACTACAACTAGTCGTAGGTATAGGACAGCGCACCGGAACAGGATGTCCTTTATGTCGCCTCCATCACCTAAAAACAAGAAAATTTATCGTCCGTTAAGCACTGATCCTACATCAGGGATTACCTTCGAACTAAAACCTTACCACTTTGATGGGACTTTGATGTTGGCCTGACTAGAACATAGAACATAGTGTGTGTTATATAGGGTTTGGGATGTAAACGTTAACGTTAGTCGTCATCGTCATCGTCGTATAAAGGATAAGGTTCATGTTATTTTTTGTTAGTCCTTATTTTTAGTCCTTTTTTTCGGGAACTGCCAGGTCTGTAGGTAAAACGTGTAGGTTTACATGTGAGTCGCTTACACTTTTTTTTTTGTAGATGATGCTCCATTTTCCGAGAAGCTGCCTTAGTTTTTTTTAGTATTCTATCTGCTGATAGGGAGATTAGTTGAGGCTAATGAACAGCACGACCAGAGCAAGGATAAACTATACAAACTACGTACATGTGTACTCGCAAGCTATGGGTTTCAATGAGCTGAGTGAAAATAGATTTGTAAAAGGGCCATAATGGTTCGTATATTATATATGAATATATATTGTGGAGTATGCTTTAAGGGGCTAACTAATTTTTGTGCTGTTGATGGTTAACTTATATTTTTCACATAGGTTTTTGTGGGCTTGATTTTTTTATAGGTATTCCTTTATGTTTTATAAAGGTCCTCTTATGTAGAAAAAAATGAAATCCTTTTTAGTGGAGGGAAAATATAATTGACTTAACTTGATGATATTTGTATAAAATCCAAGCCGACTTCTATGGAGAGGAAAGTAGAAGATAAAACAAATATTTATGATTAGGTTTTCACTTGGAATTAGGTCAACTTTTTGAATAACCCCTATTCGAACAGAACTTTGTACTATTAGTGTCCAAACGACATTGAATGCGCTATACAAACTATGCAACTGGACAGAGTAAATAAGTCTGGGATAGAGTTTATAAGGTATCAGTGCCAATTGTCAGGAAAGTTTTATGGTTTTCTTGTGATGAAAAAAAAGTTGTTTCTGAGAACCTGAACAAAGCTAAATACAGGTTTAAGGAAGTCGTGAGGAATGTTTTTCTACCTTGATACGATAGGGTATCTTTAAATTTTTAAAAATAAGTTCAGCCACTTTCGCATATAAAAAGCACGTAGTCAGAAGAAACCTTAGTTGCGAAGCAGCTACAAGCCTTGGATACTGACGGATTTACTGTTGACAACCCAAGCAAATGAAATAAGTACAGGGAAATTCGGATCTGTACGTGGAATGTTTGGTCTCTTAACAGACCACGTGCAGCCGAACAATTAGCGAAAGTCCAAGACAGATTTTCCGCCATCCAAGAAGTGTGATAGGATAGACCGGGCAAGCACAAACTAAAAGACTGCGATGTATACTACGGCGACTGCTACCGAGAACAAGGACAGCGTCTATTTTGGTGTGCCTTGCATCCATCAGAGATGGAGCCTATGAAGTGCACGGCCCCCACAGCGAAACCCCTGGTTTGACCACGAATGCCGGCAAGCGCGCACAGCGAAACAACAGGCATATAAAACGGCTCTTTACAGAAGGACCAGAGCTGCTCGCAAGCTCTACAAGCAGAAGAAGACAGAGGAACACCGGCTTCTTAGATAGAAAAAAAGAGAGCATGAGAAGCGCGCGATCGAGGCGAAAGAGGGATGTCACAACAAGAATTAGGTTTCGTAAATTTTACCTTACTTACTTACTTAAGGTGGCGCTACAGTCCTGTGTGAACTAGGGCCTCACCCAACAAACTTCTCCATCTAGCTCGGTCCCTAGCTAGATGTCTCCAGTTTCGCGCTCCAAGTTGGGTGAGGTCACCTTCCACTTGTGCGCGCCACCTGATCCGCGGTCTTCCTCTACTGCGCTGTCCTGTGGGTGCGGATTCGAAGACTTTCCGGGCCGGATCATTGGTTTCCATGCGCTCTACGTGACCCAGCCATCTTAGTCGTTGGACTTTTACTCTTCTGGCTAAGTCTACGTCGCTGTACAGCCCGTACAGTTCGTCGTTCCATCTTCTCCTCCACTCCCCTTCGATGCATACGGCACCGTAGATCACCCGAAGAACTTTTCTCTAGAAGCGACCCAAGGTGCTTTCATCCGCTTTTGTCATGGTCCATGCTTCTGCAACGTATAGCAGGACGGGGATGATAAGGGTCTTATATAGCAACACTTTGGTCCCTCGAGAGAGGACATTACTACTCAATTGCTTTCTTAGTCCAAAGAAACAGCGGTTAGCAAGAGTTATTCTGCGTTTGATCTCAGCGCTGGTGTTGTTTTCTGCGTTTACAGCGGAGCCTAGGTAGACGAAGTCCTTGACTACCTCAAAGGTACGTCTGTCGATTGTGACGTTTTGTCCAAAACGTCGGTGTTGTATGTCCTTTCTAGATGACAGCATGTACTTTGTTTTGCCCTCATTAACCGTTAAACCCATTTTTGCCGCCTCTGCCTCAATACTCACAAAAGCCCCATTGACATCACGCTGAGTTCTTCCGATTATGTCAATGTCATCAGCATATGCCAGTAATTGGACAGACTTTTGAAAGATAGTGCCTCTAGTGTTGACGTTTGAGCTCTGCATTATTCTTTCAAGCACGATGTTAAAAAAAGCACATGACAGCGCATCAACTTGTCTAAAACCATTTTTGACATCGAAAGGTTCTGTTAAGTTGTTTCCAACCTTTATGGAGCAGCGTGAATTCTCCATGGTCATCCTGCACAAACGGACGAGTTTGGCAGGGATGCCAAAACTAGACATGGCTCTATACAGCTCGTCCCTGTAGATGCTGTCATATGCGGCCTTGAAATCGATGAAAAGATGGTGGGTGTCGATTTGGTGCTCTTGAGTTTTTTCCAGGATCTGCCGTAATGTGAATATTTGATCAACTGTGGACTTTCCTGGTCTAAAACCACACTGATAAGGACCTATCAGGTTGTTGACGATGGGCTTTAGACGTTCACATATTATGGCAGAGAAGATTTTATAGGCGATGTTAAGTAGACTTATTCCTCTATAGTTGGTGCAGTTTAGAGGGTCTCCTTTCTTCAGGATCGGGCAAACAATACTGAGGTTCCATTCATCGGGCATGCTTTCTTCCGACCATATCTTACAGATAAGTTGGTGCATGCTCCTAACCAACTTATCTCCAGCTGCTTTAAAGAGCTCGGCATTCAAGCCATCTGCTCCAGCGGCTTTATTAGACTTCAACTTAGATATGGCAATCTTTACTTCGTCTAAGTCGGGAGGACGGGATTGTTGGCTTTCGTCGTCTATATCGAATGGGTCATCCTGCCTGACAGCGGGATTCAGTTCTTCGTCGCCGTTATACAGTCTGCAGAAGTGGTCCTTCCATATCCTCAGCATTGACTGCGGTTCCACTATGATGTTTCCACTTTCGTCTTTGCAGCCTTCGGTTCTAGGTTTATGTACCTGTGAATTTCGTTTCATCTGTTCATAAAACTTTCGAACCTCATTCCTGCTTTTATACCTCTCAACATCTTCGACCGCACGCTTCTCATGCCCTCTCTTTTTCCTTCTGAAAAGTCGGCGTTCCTCTCGCCTCTTCTGCTCATAGAGCTCACGAGCAGCTCTCGTCCTTTTATGCAGCGCCGCTTTGCGTGCCTCTTGTTTGGCTGCATTTGCCTGCCGACATTCCTCATCAAACCAGGGGTTCCTTGTTGGTGGCTGTTTGAAACCCAGCACATCAGAGGCGGCTTCTCTGATAGCATCTTGGCAATGTTGCCACTGGTTTTCGATACATTATGTTGGCGGCAGAGAACTTCGAGAGAGGTTACTTCTAACGCGGTCGGAAAAGGATTTGGCGATCTCTGGCGATTGTAGCCGTTCGACGTTGTATCTTCTCCCAGCACCTCCCTGTTTTGCCTTGGGTCTGGAAATCCGAAGTGCTACCCTGGCTACAACGAGGTAGTGGTCCGAGTCGATGTTAGCTCCTTGGAAAGTTCGTACATCCATAATGCTGGAAGCGTGTCTGGCGTCGATCGCAATATGGTCAATCTGGTTGACGGTAGATTGATCTGGAGAAGTCCAAGTTCCTTTGTGGATTTTGAGGTGTGGAAAACGCGTACTGGCTACCATGACGTTTCGCCCCCAGCAAAATCTATGAGCCTGAATCAATTGTCGGAAGTGTTGTCGTGCAGGCTGTTCTTCCCGATTATTCCACCAAAGATGTCTTCTCTTTCTAGCTTGGCATTAAAATCGCCCAGGACTATTTTAATATCGTAGCTAGGGCACTGCTCATATGTTTTGTCTAGGAGCTCGAAGAACATATATCTTTGGTGGTGTCGTCTTTCTCTTCTGTGGGGGCGTGCGCGCATATCAGGCTAATGTTGCCGAATTTAGCCTTGATGCGTATGGTCATGAGGCGCTCATTGATGCACCTATAGCTCAAGACTTCTTGCCTAAGTCTGGCTCCAATGACGAATCCGCATCCAAATAAGCGCTGTTGGTTTTCGTGGTAGCAGTCACCATAGTAAATATCGCAGTTTTTCATCCTCTTTTTGACCGGCCCATCCCATCGTATTTCCTGGATGGCGGTGATATCTGCTTTATATCGTTCTAGGGCCTCCGCTAATTCTTCGGCCGCACGTGGTCTGTTAAGGGACCTAACATTCCACGTGCATATCCGAAGTTCGTTGTCCTTTATTCGTTTGCGTTGGTTGTCAACAGTAAATCCGTCCGTATCCGAGGCTTGTTGGTGCTTCGCAACTTTAAAAGCTTTTACGTGGCCAGGAAGTCACCCCGACGCACAACCTCCAACCTGGAGGGCCAGATCCTAAGTATAACTCCAAGGATGGGGAGCCGGATAAAACCGCTCCTTACAGGCCTGGGCTCCGAATAAGTCGAAGAAGCCCTATAAGGTGTTCACTAAGTAGTTCAACCTTACTGGAACTGTAGACGCCACCGTTGATTCCATCTCGGGAATTCCTCCGCTGCCGTCTGGATAAGGAGAGGTGCCTTAGTGGAAACACCTCTCCCCACCTCTCTCGTTTGCTGCCCCCAACAACTTTCCACTGGGGTTGGAACCCAATCTCCAGTTGAGGTACTAGGCACCCGATGTTCACCACGTGGAGGTGAGAGTAGGAGTTGATAGACAGAGGTTGGTTTTTTAAGAAAAAACCTATGGACGCTTGTGTCCTCTTGAATGCACATGTCTACCATTTGAACATCCGTAAATTTTACCAAAAGGTCAAAAAAACCTCCCAACGGTGCCAGTCACAAACCGAAGCCTGTAAGGACGATCAGGGGAACATCGCAGTGGAACCGCAGTCTATGTTGAGAATATGGAAAGTTCGGCGATGACGAACCGAATTCCGCTGTAAGGGAGCCACTCAACCTCGGCAATGCAGATCAACAATTCGTCTACCCGACTTTGACGAAGTGAAGATAAAAGCTTATAAGGTATCAGTGCTGGGACTGACGGCATCGCTGCCGAACTTTTCAAAGCAGCAGGCGATGACTTGGTAGGGAGCATGCACCAACTCATCTGCAAAATATGGTCGGAAGAAAGAATGCCCCATGAGTGGTATCTCAGCATAGTGTGCCCGTTACTTAAGAAAGGAGACCCTCTAAACTGCGCCAACTAAAGAGGCATCAGTCTCCTTAACATTGTGTATAAGATCCTCTCTAACGTGTAATGTAAACGTCTGAAGCCGTTCGTCAACAACCTGATGGGTCCTTATCAGTGTGGCTTCAGACCAGGAAAGTCCACTATCGACCAAATATTCACAATATGGCAGATCTTGGAAAAAAAACCAGGAGCTTCAGATCGATACCCACAAATTATTTATTGATTTTAAAGCCAAGTATGACAGCATACATAGGGAAGAGCTCTACAGAGGAATGTCTAGTTTTGGCATCCCTGTCAAACTTATCCGTTTCTGCATAATAATGATGGAGAATGCAAGGTGCTCTATCAAGGTCGGAAAAGATCTCAGCGATGAATTTTATATCAAAAAAGGTTTTAGACAAGGCGATGCACTGTCATGCGACTTCTTCAATATCGTTCTGGAGAGGTTTGTGCAAAAATCAACCCTCAACACTAGAGGCACAATCTTCCAAAGGTCCATCCAACTACTCGGATACGGAGATAATATTGACATAGTTGGAAGATCAAAGCGTGATGTCAGTGGAGCGTTTTTGAGCATTGCTACGGAAGGGTTTAGTGGTCAATGAGGGCAAGACCAAGTATATCAAAAATGGGGTGGCGCAACAGTCCGTTGTGAACCAGGGCCTAGTGACTTACAACTCTCAACCATTCCTGTGTGCGAGTACTGTTGTCAGGAATGGAATGGAATGGAATGGACCAAGTATATGCTGTCATCAAAACAGGACATTGAACAACGACGTCTTGGAAAAAACGTCACCATTGACAGCTACAACTTTGAGGTAGTTAAGGACTTTGTTTACCTAGGCACCGCTATAAACACACACAACGACACCAGCGCTGAAATCAAACAAAGAATAATTTTTGCAAATCGCTGCTTCTTTGGACTTAGAAGGCAATTGAGAAGTAAAGTCCTCTCTCGAGCATCTTAAATCACCATCTATAAGACACTCATCATCCAGGTTCTCATTTATGGCGCTAAGGCCTGGACCCTGTCAAAGAAAGATGAGAGCGTCTTAGGATGCTTCGAGAGAAAAATTCTTGGGGTGATTTTTGATATAACGACGAACTGTACGGGATCTACAGCGACACTGACCTAGTTAGCAGAATTTAGACGGCTAGGTCATGTAGAGCAATTGGACATCAACGCTCCAGCCCGGAAGGTCTTCGAATCCAATCCCAAGGGACGGCGCAGTAGAGGAAGACCGCGAATCAGGTGGCGCACCAAGGTGGGAGAGGACCTTAACCAACTTAGCATGCGAGCTCCATTTTCGCACGCCAAGTTGGTTGTGAGGTCATCTCCCACCTGCGTGCGTTCCCTGAGACACGTTCTTTCTCTACATTGCTTCGTAGATCTTTTCCCTATAAATGATGTCATACGTGCCCTTAAGATCGATAAAAAGATGGTTGGTATCGATTTGAAGTGTCTGGGTTTTTTCCAAGAAATGCGGAAATGTGAAATGCGTTTGCTAATAGGAACTTAAAATCACTAAACTAAAAATTTCCACTATGGTAAAGTACAAGAACGAAGAATGTTTAATACAAATTTTAAAGCCTTAAATCCGATTTTGATCCTTAGAGATGATAACATTGTGTGATGTTGACGTGTCAATGACACAACAGGTAATTCGAACTGTCAAAATATTAGCTGCCATTTGAATAATTAAAATCTCTAAAGGAAATAATCGTTGTTTTGCTCAGACTGGTTTCTAAGTTGGTAATACTTTTTTTCGGAGTTAATGTTTTTGACAGATGTCACTTGAATAATGCTCAATTTAGTTTGTTTTATCAGTGTTTGCAGATCGTGCAAATTTATAACTAAAATAATGTTTCGGTTCACGCAATGCATCAATTTATTGAAAGAAACATATAACCAGTGTTTTGTTGGAAAATATATCAATATTATAGTAGGATTTTACACGAATAACAAAAACAATATCCGCAGTATGAATACTACCGATAAAAGTTGAATTAAAATCTTACTACGGATGGGTTTTTGATATCTATACGAGTCTCGAATGGATCTTATGTGATTCCGTTCTCAAATGTTGGTACGATTGATATTGCATTTGCATCTCGATGGCTGTGTTCGTTGAGTAGTTGTGCATTTGGAATCATATGTTTTCCATTGGGAAAAAAATCAATCTGTTACTGTTGATATTATTTAGTTTTGTTAATGAAAATGGACTAACTGGGCTTATTTTGCAACAGAAAACAATAGAAAAGATAATTTTGCTATGTTAAAACCAAAGGTTTATCTCAGTTTAGATTAAATAGTGTTTCGATGTTTCCTATAAAGTGCAAGTGAGATAGTTTGATTCGTGTTGAATACTGAAGAACTGAATAGTTCCGCACCATATAAGAATACCTACTCTATGTTCATTTTTTTTTAATTTGATTAAAACAAAACTATATTTTTTGTACACAAACATGCAAATAAACAGACCATAATGCATTATCTGTAAAACCAACTCCTCCACACAGGTTTTTCTTCACAAATTTTGACTCGACTCCGATCACCGATCAGCTTCAAGCTCACTTCAACACCACATGCTAATGTAGTAGTCTACGAACAAACCCCCTTCTTGAAGTTTTTATTCTATGTCAAAGCTGCAATTTTTAAATTAATTTTTTTATAGAATCTCAATTTCCAGATGTTTTCTTACCAATTCTTCTTGAAAATTTTTCTTTTTTGTAATACAACGATGTTTAGTTGCTTCACACATTTATTGAACTGTTTTTAATTTATAATTTAGTTTTCTTTTAAGGAAAATATCCTAAAAAAATTGGCTTCTAGAATTCGAATGAATTCCTCTTCGTTTTCATGAAGTTGGCTGCGGTTATTTTACTTTTACAATGAAGTTGGCTACAATTTTATAAAGTAAGGCGTAGCTTCCATCGTTGAAGTGGAAACCAAGTGTAATGATCTTCTTACACTTGTTCTCTTCAATTCATTATACTACATTTTATTAGTTTTAGTTAGTTTTTTTTGGTGAAGGTAATTTTAACTTTTGATTTTCACAAAACTTTCATCTATTTGTATTTTTTGTTATTATTATTCTGACAGGTCTTCTTTCAGTTGTACCAATTTTTAAACACAAAAATCTGGCTACTGCCGATAGGTTTTCTTGGGAACTTTCTACTATATGCCAAAAAAAACACGGGTGTTGTTAAGTTTCTTGAAGAATTCTTCTTTTAAAAGTATCAGCTCCCTCTTTACGTAATATTATTAAAAATAAACTTTATATCATATTTGAAATGGCAGTTATGGCCTATTCCAGATTAGATACTTAAACTTGGTCTGGCACAAAAAAGCCTCTATTTTAAGGGAATTTCCGAGCCAGTTCAACTTAGCCCATTCGAGGTAAGTATTGTAGCATCTCCTGAGTCATCGACCTTTGAAAAAAAAATCCATTCGATAAATACAAATCGGACTTTGGACCTTTCGTGAAAAAAACACCTAAAAATACTTCTGTTATATGAATATTTTGTACCGTTACAAAAGTTATGTACCTATCTTTAATTAATTGTCCATCAATTACTCATCTTTTTAAGATGGTTTGTGGCTATGTTTCTGATAAACTGGACCACTTATAGAAAAGAACTTAATAAACCCTATCAACTTTTCTGATGTAAGCTTCAATTACAGCCACCATCACCGCTGCCCACCACAAACCTTCTTTATTGTTTAATCTAGAATGAAAAACTTCGTGTTAATATTCAATTAAACATTGTAATTTCAAACTTCAGACACAAAACTCATTCTCAAGAACTTTTATGGTTTTCGTTTTTGTTTTTTTTTCCTGTTTTTCAACTTAAAAACATCCATCTAAAGAAGACATTTTCAAATCAATTTCCTTCATCATGTTTGCATAATTGCTGGTGTTTTCCCCTCTTCAAATGCACACCTTTTGTCCTTTCCACTTCTATAGCACCACCAGAACCAGAGCCAGAACTAGAGCCAGAGCAAAGAGAATGATTCCTCAATTCCTCCTTATCCCAATCCTTCCATATTCATCCACATCCACTTAAATCCTGCTTCCCATTCCCACCCAACAGGCAACAACACTATTTTTATTCTCCAAAATGAGCGTTGAAACTTGCATCGCTCATCCGTTTTCCTCACCCCTATCCACAAACAATAATAAAAGGAACATATCTATAGGTTAACCCATCTACAGCTATATTCATTCATTTTATAGCGGTATACCTATGTATCTATGTGTGCAGTATGTACATCGGAAGGACAATCTCACCACCAACCACCCCGTTTTACAGAAATATATAAAATCCACCTATTTCTTCATTCCATTCAGCAACCAAGCGCAACAAAATAAATCAAAATATATTCCACGGAATTCATCTTACAAATTGCATTTCCTATCTACGGATGGAACTGCAACAGGACATGGACACAAAAAGAAGAAAGGACGAACGAAGGAAAAAAAAGAGAAATAATATTAAAAGATATAGAGATACACAATGAAGTAAAGTACAAGAGCATCAGGAGGAAGGCTCAAGGAGCAGGGAGCAACTAGCAACGAGCAAGGAGCCAGAAGCAAGGAGAGGACAACAACAAGTACCAAGGATGTTCGAATACAAAAGCAAAAGGAACCTCTTTCGTCGCCATCCTCCTGCCTCTACCAAACAGATTCCAGCATCCTATCAGCTCCAACATCAGCATCCAAAAACATCCCAACATTCAAACTCCCAATCTCCTCATCCACAGTCTCAGTCTCAGCTCCCAGGTCATGATTTGGCACCAAACTCAAAGAATAACCAAACAAATTATTCACTCTCTTCTGATGAAAAGACGAGAAATGTGGAATTGGAGTAAAGAGGTGGATGCTGAGGAGGACGGGGTGAAGAAGAATGAGTATTGTGATGATGATACACCAAAAGAACGCGCAGTTTAGGGATGCGAAAAAAAAAACTTGGATGAGATGAAAAGTACAAACACACAATGAAAGCTACATACCTTTCTACTTTATCTACGAATTCAACATCTAAGCTTTAACTCAAGCCACCCCAAGACCTAGAGCAAAGAGCCCAGACCCCAGACCCCAGACCCAGACTGCCAGACAAACATCAGGAGCAAAGGAATATTGCAAAAGGAAAGAATGTAGAAAATATACAACAAAAGCTACTAACGCATCGCAGAGTAGAGTAGTAATCATTAAATAGGGGAAGCTTGGGTCCCATGGAGCTTTTGAGTAGAGTTTTACTACCAACACCTCAAATCATTTACTTCTAAGGAAAATGAAAGTACACATAATTTTAAATGCAGTTAGATCTCAAAAAAGTCATGTGAATTGACAGTTGACATGCAATCTTCCTTGCGTTTGACGTCTCTCCCTCTTTTTTTCAAATACCTAATATTTCGTTTCGAATGTTATGCGCCATGTTGCCTAAATTGACAGATGAAACTTTTTCTGCTATTACACGATGAAATTGAATGCATGTTACACTTTAAACAGCATAAGTGCCAACAAAAAAATTAGAAGGACAAAATAAGTCAGTTAGTTGCGCCAAATGTCAAATGACAATTGTTAGATGTAACAATGGATGCGTTCAATCTACTGTTGGATAGGTGGATTTTTAGATACCTTTTTGAACGAGTTGGATAGCTGTATTGAGATAGCTGTCAAAAAATAAAAACAACTTTCAGCTGTTCACAAAAAGCGGAGAAACATTTAAGCTTCGAAGTCCTAATTGTTGTAAGATAAACCCTATATTCATGACGAGATTTTAGACAGTGCAATTTTCTAGCATGAGGTTCGCGTATCGGTCAACGCACTAGCAGATGGAAAAGCGGCAGGGGCAGACAGGATACCAAATGTTTGAAACTGGAATCATCCCTCAGCAGTTTAAAGATGCTTTGATTTTTCCGATACACAAAAAAGATAACATCGAAGATCCAGCCAACTATAGAGGAATCTTGTTTTTGAACGCTTCCTATAAAATCATTACTGTGATTCTACTAAAGCGGCTGAACACGTGGATAAACTCGAATAATCTATTATCTATCTTAAGGCGGATTCAGGTCGGGTTACTCGACCATCGATCATATATTCGTTGTGGATCTTAAAGCTGCATTTGACTCAGTTGACCGAAACGCATTGATGTTCAAGTTGTGTGGATTCGGGATGTCGTTTAAGTTTGGAAGAGTTACTCAGAACTTGTACGCAGGCACGAGAGCAGCGGTATGGAATGGAAGGAGGTATCTATAATGTGTCAGACGCAGTCGGGAGTAAGACATTACCAGGAGGTGTTAGATTTGCTGGAGAGGTCATTATAGCCTTACTCTTCGCAGATGATACAGTCTTGCTGGCAAACTCATAGCAATCCTTACAGCTTATGATAAATCGAATTTCGGAATACTGCAGACGATGGAGCTTGGTAGTGAACCTGAAGAAGTCGAAAGCGATGGCTATCAAGAAAGGTGGAGGAAGGTTAAGCTCAAGTGAACAATGTTACTTCAACAATGAGAACATAGAAAGAGTAAAAGAATACAAATACTTAGGAGTATATTTTACCCAAAACTTAAGTATGGAAAAACACCGATTAACGAGGCATGGAAAGAATGTTTCAACAACAAAAATATTGCGCAAAGCAGTTAATATAAAGTTTACGAAGCAGTATCCCAATCAATCCTGTTTTACGCAGCCCAAGTGTGGGGAGTAAAGAAATTTTATAATGTGGAAAAACTCCTGAGATTTTATTTAAAACGAACTTTTCGCCTTCCTTCATGCACCCTAAACTACATGTTAATGTTAGAAACAGGCTTATCCCCACTCTTCATAAAAACGTTGAAGCTGCAAGTAGATTAGATTCTGAAAGTACTGAATATGCCCAACAATCGCTTATCAAAAAAAGCAGCTCTACAAGCGAAACAAAGCAAAACAGGATGTGTTAAGGAGTGGATTGGGCTAGCAGAAGATACAGGTGTAACTTTAAATCTCAGTGAACAGAGTACATGCAAATCGTCACTATACCAGGTAATTAGGCATCTGAATGCAAATTTTAGAAATGTACTCGTATTTACAGGTATCCAGGTCACTTTATCGGATGATTCTTAGCAGGCTTAATTATAATCTTAATGAAAGAAACTACTTTCAGGACATAAATACTGTAGAGCGAATCTCCAACTTGTTTCGGCTAAGAGGTGAACTGCTGAACATAAATTACTTTTCACATCCCGAAGATCTTCCACTGCTATGTGATATTTGCAACATGGCTGAATGAGAGGATATCTTGCATTTTGTCGGAAGGTTTCCAGTCCTGAGAGAAACTAGAAGAAATGTACTTGGTAGAGAATGTTTATCAGAAAACAAAACTTTAGCTCTCTTAAATGAAGTATATAAGCGTCTAAAATGCTTATATATTGCAAAACAGCACTTATTTATAGAAGCAGAATTAGAAATGAAAATTTTTAGTTAACACAACTGCAACTTAATTAATTACAAAACTTTAATACAGTTAATACTCTGGCAGACGGCAAAACCATGCTTTAAAGATTTTTAATGAAATTGTACAAATAATTGCAAGTAAATTAAAATCTATCTATCTATCTATCCATCAAATAGCTAAAATCAATGTTCAAGTTTCTTGAAACTCAACCATGTGTTAAATCAGCTGTTCTGTCATATACCAGCCCCAAAAATTCTTAGATTCCTTTTTTGACATCTCAGCTGTTATTTTAGACGTAAAACACAAAAAAAAGGTATCCGGATACCCTATCTGTCTGAGATTGAACTCAGTTAATATTGGCAGATCAGCCATTGTTCTATCAGTAGCTGCCTAAGAGGTAATGAAGTTGAAAAATTGTCTGTTTAATTTTGATTTTTTTTAGTAAACAAATTTCTGCAATTTTCAGAAAACGTAAAATTTTAAAATTAACGGTTTTTTGTTGTTTTTACTTAGCATAAATGTCATCTTGTTTGACAGCAATCCAATTAGAATCTTTTATCATATAAAATGTGTTCAAGGAACTTAGTGGTAGAAAAATTGTCCTTTTGGGTAATTTTTGTTCAAAAACTCTGCAAAATTGATAGTTCACATTAGTGACTACTCTAAAAGAGATTTATTTCAAAATGGAGTTTTTGCCATGAAGTCTTAATTTTTAAGGGTTAACGACAGGTAAGGTTAAGTTGTATGTGGTGATGCTTTCATAAAGGTCAAAAATCGGCAAAAATCTTACTTGCATCTCTATGGATCCATTGTGCTCCCCAAGAAAGGGAAGAATATTGGGTAAGATATAGAAAGGTTGGTGAGGATTTAGGTTGAGGGTGCCTCTTTTAACCGTCCTGATTTCTGGGAAAATTAAAGAATAAGTCTTCAAAAAATATTTTCCTATTTGTGTCATTCTTCTTTTTAGACATTGGCATAAAATGTGGACGGACTGACACTTGATTCGTTTTTAGCCAATTTTTTTGGAATGATTCGTTTTTTTTTCGTGAATGAAACCAGTTCTGATTTAAGTGGGCTGACGTTAAGTCCAAACTTAATTGTAGAAGTTCACAAAGTTTAGGTATAAATTTCACTGAATCCACTAACTCTTATTTCTTAAACACGTTTTGTTGACGACTAGTAACCACAGCATTGGAGATAATACCCCACCTTGGGGAGAACCCCTACAAATCCTAACTTTTAACCTGATGTCACCCATCCCTGAGTTTAAAATTCCAATTGGGGGATAAAATCAATACAATTTGACAACACTGGTTTTATGTTGATGGAGTTTAGGGCTTTTCGAAAAGCCCTGCTAGGGGCTTTGTTAAAGGCTCCTTCGATTTTAAGGAAGGTGAATTCTTTGAAGTGAATAAATTTTTCGACTACGGGACTACTTCATGAAGTGTAGTTTTAACAATTTTGTGAAGGAGCATTATCATTTAATTTATGTCAAATGTACGTTTCAACTTATCTTTCTAAAGTTTTTAGAAGAAAACAACTCGTATGTAACTTCTTCTGACTCTTTTTTTTATCTACTTTTTGATTGAATGTTAGGTTAAAGGCGTTTGATGTTTTGAGTATAGGAGCAAATTAATTGGCCAGTTTATGTTTTTAAGATTCCTAAGATTTTTCTCTGATCGATTCACAGAGTACAAGAACAAAATATAATTAAATACAATTCACTTTTCATTCTCACCTATTAATCAAACTATCTTTGCATTTCTTTTCATCCTTTTAGAATCATTCATCAGATCTCTGATAGCAAAAGTGAGAAATTTGTATGAATCATTTTGTTTATATTTCAAAGCGTACGGAAATCTTTGAGATCTTAGAAATATAAAATATCCAAATAATGGTAAAGAAACGAGTTTTTAGAAATGCCTGCAAAACAAAAAACATTAAGAATTGTTCATGTAGTTCATGTATGTACTGTACATATATCCGTTCATTGAACGAACCCAACAACTGGATCTCCTATAATTGTTGAACAAACCTGCAAAGATGTCAAAATGAAAAACCTTACTTGGGGTTTCCATTAAACATTTCCGATGACAGGACTATAGGCTTGTCATTAAATAATCCAATATGAACCAACAATCTTACATCAAGTCCATGATCCAGTCATTGCAGTTGGGATTTTTCGAGCGGATCAAAATCCTGTCATCAAATTTGACGTTTGTGTTGTATGTACTGGTAAGCGTCCTTTTTCCACAGTTTTTTGACATTCAAATTTAAGTTCGTTTAAATTGTCGTCGAGTGTGGTCATACCTACATACATATTTTTTATATTAAGTAAGTGAAATTAATTAAAGAAAAGTGAAATATATGTAAACATTTTGACAGAACTTTGTACTAACAGTTCTCGAAATTATACTTTTTATATCCTTTTACACCAAACTCAAAACCGAGCTTTAGGCAAAAAGTTTTAGAAAATCAGAAAATCGCCTACACTCAATATTTACAAGTTATCGTTTTACATTTCAATTTTTGTGACAGCTACTGTCAAATATTGTATTAATGCCAAATTTGTAAGTACAAAATTAGTCCTATAATTATTATTTGTGAAAATAAAATGCATTCTGATCTATTGAAATTGATTTTGATACATTAAAGGAAAGTTGAACTAACTCAAACTCCTTTGGTGTTTGTTTTGTTTTGCAAATCCTGGAATTTCAAAAGAAAAAAAGCTTTAATTTATGCAATTGAAACATTCGTGTGTCTTCCACACAATCCATGCACGGAGTATCACCATCACCTTCGTATGCCTGGCTGGAGTCACCAGAACCCGGGAACGTATCTGTTAATATCTTTCAAAATTAAAATAGATAGTGGACTCCAATTCAAAATATAAAAGTGAAATATTTCTTTTGACAGAAGCCATCATTTGTTTTGTTTATATTTATTTGATTGAGCGCTGAATGTTTCGAAAGGTTTGTTTGTTTAGTTCATCTTTGAATTGCTACTAGCTTTCAACATGTTTTATACAGGGTCCGGCAAAAAAAAACCTCCCGTATTTATAGACGTTTATATTTAAAGCTATTTATAGATAAAATGGTATTCCGGGTATAGGTAGATAGGGTCTGCGTGCCGTTTTTAGTAATCATAATTGCACAGCACAACTTGAACGACATGATTCTGTTCCGGATAGAAAAACAATTCAAGTTTGGTTATCAAACTTTAGAGCAAAGGGTTCTGCGCTAAAGAGAAAATCGTCTGGCCGAACAGAAAACCCTCAAGAAATTCATTAACCACCACTTCACAGCGCTTATGTAACAGTTTGGTGTGCTGTTGCTGAATTTGGTGTGTTAGGTCCGTATTTTTTCGAAGAAAATGGGCAAAAAGTTACAGTTAATGCAGATCGCTACTGTCACATGATTGAGACCTTCCTCCAACCAAAATTAAATCTGTTTACTAGATACCACAAAGAAGTCTGGTTCAAACAAGATAGCGCACACTTCACGGCGTTCACTAACTATTTGCCCAAGTCTACACTCATCGCCCAACATCTTTGGAAGCACTTAAGGAAGCAATCACTCAGGAAGTTGCAGCCATTACACCACAAATGACTCGACGAGCAATAGAAAACTTCCGGGAAAGGCTTCGTAAATGTATTAATAATAAAGGACAATATTTAATATTTAACAGATATAATGTTTAAAACTAAGTGGCTACGATAATTTTGCAAAAACCGGGTTTTGTGTTTCGTGTAAAAAGCCTATTAGGAAGACAACGAAAATTAGTTTTATCACTGCAGCTTTCGTTTTTGTACCACTAGGTCTCTGAAGTAACATACTTCTCCTGTGATTCTTTTGACAAATAGACTCTTTCGATTGTCTGTCAAAACGCAGGAACATTTCATGTTATACTAGAAGACGTTTCAGCTGTCAAAATAAATGTGTGTATATATTTTGGAATAGCTCTTAGGAGGACACTTCTTATTTTATCCCAAATTCTCCTACGAAAAATGGATTCACAAGCGACAAACAGAATGAAAAAGATAAATCAGAATGAAACGAAGCAGAAGTGTACTACCGCAATAATAAAGCGATGATGGTAAGGATATATAGTCTTAGGTACATATACATACTTAGATGTGTATACTATGTAGTCATCATGGTAAAGTGTGAGGGGAGGTTTTAAGGGTTTAAGGGCTGTTTGTGGAAAAAAAGATTGAAAAAGGATGTAAAGCAAAAGAGGAACTATAAAATTGAAAACAAAATAAACGATCGTCGGAGATAAAGCAATGCCAAAAGCCCGAACCCGAACCATACCGTCCCGTCAGCGGAGCCCTGCCAAGCCGGTGCGATACGGATGTTCATTCCAAAATAAAGACGCGGTTTTCCATTTTCACATCCTTCCTCACAGCTCACAGGAGTAAAAACCATAACCAAAATGCAAAATTCTTCTACTCTATATACATCAGCTCATCAGCCCCACCTAGTCTACCCTATCACACTATGCATTGCCATTGCCATCATCATCATCAACATCATCATCATCATCACATCACCATTGGAATGAATAGTTTACCACATGAAGGAACGTCAACCATCTCTCCGCTGGAACTCGCATAGCACCAGGCGCTCAGGGAACATCACAGAGAAGCCGGATCAGGACTAAAAGTATAATATACTGAAAACCACATGGTTTCCCACAATTTAACACGTTCCCATATTCCCACCGTCGTCGGTCGCTCGGTCGCTCGTCGTCCTCATCATGAAGGCATCACATTCACATCGCAGTCGCAGCCAGTCAAGTCTGAAGACTGAAGTCACAAGGATAAGCACAAAAGCATTGGTAAAGGACATTAAACATTAACTTTCAACTCCCTGCAAAGAAGAATATGCTACTAACTTTTGCAGGGCCTCAATGAAGGCAAGGTACATAATAAGAAATAGGGTTGGAGTTGGCTTTTTTAAGGGACTAGGTAAGGGATGGTGGAGTGTTACTCTATTGCCAGAAAGTGAATTGAAATTGGTTGACTCTATGGATGCTCTATGGAATGGTTGCAGGTTGGATTTTCGGTGGGCATGCCGCATGGGTGTGGTATATGGAAGCGCAAGGCAAGGCAAGGCAAAGCAAGGATGTGATGCAACCACATCCAGGATATGCAATCACCTGGAAAATGTTTCGTTAGTTTTTTAGTAGAAAGAGAGGAAATTTATGAATTGCATTCGTGTGGCTTTGCCAGTGATTACATCCTGTAATGTTATGAGCGGAATCCTCATGCTATATCCCAAGAATAATATCTGGATCAGGATCCAGGTATATGTTGGAAGAGGGCGACACACCAGACACGAAATACTCGTACGAAAGAGAAGAGGAAAAAACATCGAGAGATGAGACCGAGCGAGAGTGTTAGCGAGGAAAATTTATAGATTGCATTTGCAAAGCTGCTCCTGGTTCTAATGCCAGAGCCATGAGGAAAATGAGTGCCTAGGGGAAGCTCCTCTGGTCCTGGAGCTTCTTCTATGAAACTAATGCTTCTGCTACTAGGTCTTGAGTTCTTTTTTTTTCGTTCTATTTTTTATTTTCATCTTCAAATTCATTTTGGTGCCTCATTTGTGGAATTGGTTAACAGAGTGGTTCGTTTCGTTTCGTTCGTTGTTAGGTTGTGTTCTGGTGGCGTATGGCGGATGCCTTAACGGCACGGCGGCGGTAGCAGCGGTGGGGTTAAGGAATTTAATGGATTTTGATATTGTGTAGCCATTTTAGCTTAAACGAGATGCTCGTGGGAGGCATTTAGAGAGGTATATTTATGAGAGGAAATCGCTTAATTCAAGAAAATATAGTAGGCAGTTCTGAGAAGCAATTTAAGATGTAAAAGCAATAAGATGTGGATGAGAATGGTTATATTTAGGTATGTTTATACATATATACCTACCTCTAACCCCTATAGACAGTTTTTTTTCAAAAGCAGTGGTTTAATTAAAATTGTGAGTTTGATCTTCTATTGTTGACGGTTTGACATTTAAGTAGGTTGATAGCTTCCTTACAAAATAAAAGTTAAAGGCCGACATGTTCATACTTATAGGGTGCTCATTAGTAATACAATAAAATTCAAGCAACCATTGTAATGTAAAGTTTATTGTTATTTCAAATTATCATCACAAAATTTCACAATAAGGTTGCGAGTAGAGGTAGAGGAAGCCTACGATATTAGAGTTTTTGTGATTGTGCTACATTTTTTGGGGATACATGTATGACATTTGGGCTATCAAATTACATATCTTATGAGCCATGGAGTTTCAATATTTAACTACTTTCATTCCATGCGCAAATATCCCCCCGGACTTTCCTTTGACTCATTTTTGCTTTTTGCATAATGTCTTTCAAAATCAAATGGGGTGGCGCAACAGTCCGTTGTGAACCAGAGCCTAGTGACTTACAACTCTCAACCATTCCTGTGTGCGAGTAATGTTGTCAGCATAATGTCTTTAATCTTTAAAATTAACACGTGTTATTAGAGGACATAGCTTTAAATTGGCAACACTATTATAACTGGCGGCCATTTTGTCAGCTGTCAAAAGAAAAACAGTTTTTCGTTTGATTTGGCATTTCAACATTAAGAGAATGTCGCCGGAACAGGTATGAAACTGACTTTTCGGTATGCTTTATTGGGTTGGAGAAATAATTGGTCCACACTCCTTTCTAAACGGCCAGAAGGCGCTATAGAAACATGATGACTAATCTTTTCGTTCGTCAATTAAACATCCATGATGAGCAAGGGCTATGGTTTCAAGTGACACAACTCTAGCCACAATTTATTTATTGAGGAAACGTTTGATAACGCAGCATAGTCTCGCGGTACGGACCCGTAAATGGGCTCCAAGGGCAACTTTTACCGCTTTCATATTCATTTCATTTTTGACTATTTACCAAAGATATTTACAATTTTGATTTTAATTTTAATTAACACATTAACTTTTTATCCACGAGCAATTGGAATCGAAATAGTTTGATATGGTTCAAATTCTGGTAAATTTTATGAAGGAGCGTTAACTGTAATTCCAAAAAATATCATAGTACCCGTGGCGTGTTGGTTGGTTGCTGAGTAGAACTGTCATGCCAGAGGTCTTGGGTTGAAGAGTAATACTTGTCACGAAAACTGCTTTCTCTAAACTACCCGTTTGGATTCACTGCTGGAACACAATGGTGTCGGAGCCGGAGTCGGAGTCGTTACTGGAATAGCTGCCATAATATTAAAAGTAGAAATAGTTGACCAACTTTTAACTTTGACGTACGACACTTTTGACTTCTATCATTTTTGGCACATCAAATTTGATTTCGTGGTTTGTGTTTGTGCATTAAATTAATATTTTTCATTGCGGTTGTTTGAATAATAAAAAAAAAGTTAAATTAAATCATATAAAAGTTAAATTAAATACAAAATGGATGAATCGAAAAAAATTATCCAAGCGGTCAGTGAAAGGGACGTCCTTTGGAATTTGGAAAACAAACACTACAAAAACAATAAAATCAAAGCAAAGGAATGGGAAGCAATTGGCCAACAGTTGAATATGCCAAGTGTGTTTTGTGTAATGTTGTTTGTTAACTTCCCATAGGAAGTTATTGTAATGGGTCCGATTTGTCAAATTGAAAATTTTGACATTTCTCGACGTTTCAAGGTCCCTAGAGTTGAAATAAAAGATTTTTAGAAAGATGTCTGTGCGTGCGTGTGTACGTACGTTTGTACGTCCGTACGTCCGTACGTTCGCGACGTTTTTTTCGTCGTCCATAGCTCAAGAACCAGAAGAGATATCGATTTCAAATAAATTTTGTTATACAGATAACAAGGCAGAAAGATGCAGAAAGGGCTCTCAACAAAATTGCGTGGGTGGTTTTTTTACCATAGCAGTTTGAAAAAAATGTCATAACCCTAAATATCTTACGAACCAAAAACGCTAGAGACTTGAATTAAATTTTATATAACATATTGTAACGTTATACCAATCAAGTTTATTTTTTGAAAAAAATCCAATTAACTGTTTTTTTTTTATAAATCAAAAAAAAAACTGAAAAAAATTGTCATCTCGAAAATTTTACGAATACAAAATGATTTTATCTTCAAAACAATTTTGTGCAAAGAAAAATAATTTTAACATCTGGAAAAATTTTGAAAAAAAATCGAATTATTCAAAGTTGGTAAAAATTGAATTTCGACTCAAATATCTTTTCAAAACTTTGAAATATTGGCTTCCAACTAATTTTAGCTTATAAAAAAATATTGTTTTCAACATTCGGAAAAATGTTGAGAAAAATCGAATACAGTTTTTTTTACAAAAAATAAAAACCTAAACAAAAAAATTAATAAAGGGTGGTAAAATTGATTTTGGACTTCAACATCTTTTAAAAACTTTGAGATATTGACTTTAAACTACTTTTACCTTTTAAAAAATATTGTTGTCAACAAAAAATAGTACGACAATTTAAAAAAAAAATGATTTTCTGTTCTTGATATCTCTCAAATTAATTTCATTCATCCAGTTTGTTAACATTTAAATTGGTAAAAAAAATGTGTCCACTAAAAATCTATTTAACAAAACTAGATTTTCAAACTAAACTATTTTATTATGTAAAGAATATTGTTGGTAAATTTAAAATTTGTAAAAATAATTCAACTAACAACTTTTAAAACCAACACCAAAAATTACAAACTTTTAAGCAAGACAAATAGACAGACGGGATGGGATGTGCGGTTCACTTTTTTCCTTTTACCAATAACGTAGAAAAGGGACACAATTTCGATGAGCCTCCTTATATGAATAGCGTCAATTATTGTACCTCGTAGGTCAAAGTTTCATTAAAATCACTTTATGATTTTGTTATGTATAAAAGGCCAAAATGGTGGAAAGTAGAATCATTTTGTTTTTCGTTTCAAAATTCATTAACTGTCAATGACTCATATATTTTTAAAATAATTACAATTTTTTACGTATTGTCACAAAAGTTATCAGAATTTACAGATTATTATTATATTTAAATATGTGTGTATATTTTGTGTACCATTTATTTAAGTAAACGAAGAAAGGAATAAATTTTTTAAATTTTAATAACCTTTTAAGAAAAACCTCAAAGCAATAATATAACCAAAAAAACATGTATGGCATCACTGGAACAAAAACAAAATAGTAATAAAGTGTCAAAATGAATCATTATGGGAAAAATTCAAACTTTGACAGTTAAAAATATGAAATAAACTTGTTCATCGGCCACAAATTAATAATGCTTACTAAAGCAAATCTATCGAAAAAGACAATCAGCGTGTGGCAAAAAAAACTTCACGATCTATTACCTACTTTTTATTCATTCTATGAATGATTATAATTATTTGTTAGATGATTTTTTCAACCCCAATCCTAGTAATTCTAACTTTTATAATGTTTTTACAAGTAGTTCTTTTTGCCACAACAAAATATTTATTGTACACCAAAATGTCAGAAGTTTAAGGGCTAATTTTGCGGAATTTGTTACACATGTTGAATCTTTTGTATGCATTCCAGATGTTGTTTTTGTGTCTGAAATTTGGATATATAGTTTTGAACAAGGTGATTATTTTTTGCCTGGCTTTAATTTTGTGGCCAATACTAATGAAAATTACGCTTCAGGTGGTGTTGGTTGCTTTGTGAAAGATGATCACAAAATAATTGACTTTACTTGTGTAGTTTTTGAATCTGCAGATGTTTTAAGGGTTTCCATAGAAGTTAATCGTGATATTTATGTGTTCTTATGCGTCTATAGACTACATTCATTTAATATTTCGTTGTTTGTTAATGAATTTTCTGGTCTCTTAGAAAAGGAAAACTCAAAAAATTTAATTATTTTAGGGGACTTTAATCTTAATATTTTGGAAAATAATGAAGTCGTTTCGAGTTATTTGGCCTTATTGGCATCGCATGGTCTAGTGTCCTTTATCAATGAGCCCACAAGGTGTGAATCAGGTAGCTGCTTAGATCATATTTATGGGCGCTTTAATAATATCAACATTTATGACTGCGAAAGTAGTGTGCTTAATTTAATGATCACTGATCACTCTATGACAGCCCTTTTACTAAATAATGCTTTAACTAAAAGTTGTAGGGACTCCCAAGCTTCTAATAATTTTACGAAAATAGATTTTTACATGCTTAAAAATGCTCTCTTGTATGAGCTTTGGGAAAACGTTTTTTCTTGTGATGATACTTCATCGTCTTACTCTATCTTTATTAATACGCTTACGAATCACATTCTTAGTTGCTCCCTGTTGTTACAATCAAAAAATTCGGTTAAAAAACTTAAACCTTGGATTTCAAATTATTTAATCAATAAAGTTAGAGGTAAAAATAAGTTAGGAATAAGGTGCTATAAGTACCCTAACAATTTAACTCTTAAAAGAAAATATAAGAAACTTTGTTCCGAACTTAAAAAAGAAATTCCAATTTGCCGGGATAATTATTATCGTTGCCAATTCAACTCTGCAAAAGGTAATCTTAAAGACGAATGGAAAATCGTTAACACCATTTTAAATAAACCTTCTGTTTCAAAAAAACCTAAAAGTATTTCCATCAATGGTTGCGATGTAACGGACAAGCTCGCTATTGCTAATGCTTTAAATAGTTTTTTTTCTAATATTGCCAGCAGTTTGCAACCATGCCCCTCTCATCCTAATTGTACTCTTTGTGTGCCTGTATGCAGATGTGTTGAACCATTGCAAATTAACAGTTTTGTTTTTGAGCCCATAACTCCTTTTGAAATACTTAAGGCTATTGGTAGTTTAAAAAATTCTCATTCTTGCGGAGCTGATGGTATATCTAATATAATTCTTAAGAATATTCGGTTTCATGTGGTAGACGTCTTAGCTTATATCTTTAACCGATGCATTTTTGCTGGGGTTTTTCCAACTGACCTTAAATGTGCTGATGTCGTACCACTTTTTAAAAAAGGTTCTGCTCGTGATATAAGCAATTATAGGCCTATTTCTCTTCTTTCAGTTTTCAGCAAAATTTTTGAGAAACTTGTTAAGTCTAGAATATTAAATTATCTAGCTAAAACAAAGTTTTTTAATTCTTTCCAATTTGGGTTTCGAAAAGAAAAATCGACAGAAGATGCACTCTTACAATTTTGTGATCAAATAATGTCAAATCTTGACAAGAAAAAATATACAGCTGGTTTATTTATCGATATTACCAAAGCCTTTGATATGGTTAACCACAACTACCTGCTGAGAAAATTGGAAAAGGCCGGCTTTCGTGGCTTTATGCTCAACTTTTTTAGGTCATATCTTGGGAATAGGTCGCAGAGGGACGAGATTAGGAGTGAAATTAAGTTCCTTAACTTAGGTGTACCGCAAGGTTCTGTTTTGGGACCGATTTTGTTTCTGATTTACATCAATTCACTCTTTGCACTTGATTATCGGGGTATACCAACTGCATTTGCAGATGATGTTGGTTTTTCATATGGCTCTAACAGTAGATTGAATCTGTTTTCCGATATAAACTATGATCTTGAGTTATTGAGAATTTGGTTTGCGGAACATAATTTGGTTATGAGTTCAAAAACTAAAATAATGCTTTGAAGTAAACGCATATTTTCATGCTCCAGAATGTCAAAAATATAAGCTACCGAGTTGGAAATGTGTGCATGGTAATTGTTCTCTTACTTATTTTGACAATATAAGCTGTAGCTCTAAGTGCTTTTTGATCGAAAAAGTTGAGGAATTTAAATATTTAAGGCTCACTATTGATTCCAGAATGAATTTTTTAAATCATACGAATAATTTGAGACAGTATCTTCGATGCACACTTAGACACTTCTATTATTTGCGTAGTATCGTTTCAACCGATCTTTTAAAAACAATTTATTATGGAATTTTTCAGTCCAAGCTGCAATATGGAATTGCTTGTTGGGGTGGTGCATACCTAAACAAAATTCAACCCTTGTTAGTCTTGCAAAAATACGTCTTAAGAAAAATTTGTCGCAAGGTGAGTAGACAACCGAGTTTCCCTTTATTTTGTGACCTAAAAATTCTACCTGTGCGCCATTTGTATTGTTTTAAGGTGCTTAAAACTTTCTTTATGAAGTCTGGTTATCGAAATTTTCGATTAATATCTAGTCACGGTTTGCGTGGAAACTCTTTGAACATGTACACGGTACCTTTTTTTCGAACTACTGCATTTCGTAACTTTTATTCTGTTTTCTCTTTTCGTTTATTTAACAAGCTTCCTCATTCTATAAGAGCAATTTCATCACTTGGTTTGTTTATAAAACATTTGAAAATTTGGCTTTTTGGTTTCAATTATTCAAATTTTGAGTCATTCATTTCTGGCACTCTGGTTTAAATGAGTTTTTTTGTATATATTGTTTAAATATTTTTTATTTTTTTTTTGTTCCTTCTTGCATCTTTTCTTTGCATTTTAAAAATATTTAGTCTAATAATAATGAATTTATTGATTGATTTTTGAAGTATGTAACTTGGTTAAATTTCATATTTTTTTCTTTTCTTTTCTTAATTTACTAGCTATTTTTTAATCATTGTAATTTTTTACAGAGGGTCAACCCACCCATTAATTCATTTTCAATTTTTGTATTGCTTTTTTTTTTGATGTGGCATTCAACACTATTTAATATACCTTGTATATTCGATACAGAATGTCACCATTTTTCTTATTTATATGATTTATTACATTTTATATATATATATTATTATTTTGTTATTATGAATTTATAAGAAATAAAAAATTATATCTATCTATCTATCTATCTACTATGAAAATAAAATAGAGCGAAATAAAAGTATTTGAAATTTGTCTTTAAAAATAAAACTATGTATTTTAAAAGGTTTACTCTTTATTGTTTTTCTTTATATTAAAATATTATCACAATGTTTTCCTAACTTTCTGAGTAGCAAAACAACTTAGAAGTGCATCGAAATTCAATTTCCTTGCGAAAGGTGCTTCAGTGCATAGTGTAGAAGTTCCGGAAACCCGAGCTTGTGATGAGCACGAACGATGAAAATTTTTTGTTCTAGCAAGGACGCTTAATGAACGTTTGCCACTAGCTACGGTTACAGGTGTGGTAGAAAACACACAGAGAGCAACAAAATTTTGGGGAAAATTGTCTCCAAGTTCTGGGAATAAATACAATTGAGCAAACTCAATTGCGAAAGTTCTGCTTTAAAATTGGCTTCATAAATGTGTTTCAGATGAACTATTTCTTCTTTCAACTCTTGAGACACATGCGAGTTATACTTTTGGATGAACCTTGTAGCGGAATTTTTAATCTCAATTTCGTCCATTGTTGAAAACTGCCATACAAATGAAATCCGACTAGAATATCCAGTCCAGTTATAATTGAATCAACTATGACGTAAAAGGTGTTATGCCATCATAGAAAAGGCAGGCCTCGAACCATCCAGCAAAAGATATGAAAAATAACAAATTTCTTCCAAAGAAAACCCACGGCATCATCCAGGGAAGTATAATTTGAACTTAGGGTACTCATTGACCCATCAATTATCAGACCCCGAACACTGCAGGCCAGATTGCGTTGTTTTCAAATAGCAAAAGAGCCATTTATTTTTGAAAAAATGTGAAAGCTCATTTGGCTTTTACAAAAACTCATATCAATTGGAGACCCCAAAATGGGAAACGGTCTTATTTTCTGACGAACTTAAGTTCAATATGCACGGATCGAGTGAAAAGCAACATGTCAGATGCCAAGAGGTGAGAGGCTAAATCCAAAATACACTAAAAGGATGGTCAAACATAGAGGTGGTTCAATTTTAGTCTTGGGCTGCTTCTTTGGCCAAGGATCCGGGCCAATTCGGCTAGTGGAGGGCATAATGAGGTCTGAAGACTATGTAGACATCCTATGTAACACCATGCTGCCCATTGGGAAATGAACGTTTCACAACGACAATGATCTCAAACACAAGTCGAAGTTGGCAACAAAGTGGATTGCAGAAAAAATGATTGAAGAACCTGTGGGAAATTGTGAAGAGAAGAATTGGGAGCAACATTCTTAAGCACAAAAGTGACCTATTTGTTGGAATTCAGAAGCAGTGGAATAACATTCAATAAACTGTTATTAATAACGTTTATCCGAAGAGTGTTAATTTTTTTCCAACAATTAAAAAGAGTTTAAGAAAATAAAGAAAGAATTGTGCTGTTTGAATTTCTAAACAATTTTTTTTTTTAAGAAAAATGTTGGAGGTTCTATTTGCAAATGTTTTGCACAGTACTGTATATCGCTAAGGACATTGCACCAAATAAAAGACATAATGACGCATTCAAATTTTTGAATATATTTTGAAACGCCATTTACATCTCTTCGACCATCAGCAGTTAAATTAATATCACTTAAGGCTTCTAATGATGTAGTAAGATTTTTGAGATGATTTGCAAATGGTTTCATTGCCTTAATTCAAGCTGACCATCTGGTATCGAGAAGTTGGACACTCGTTGACTCGACTCCACACTAAAAATTAAAAAACGTTTGCGTGGGATTTTCCAGTCTCCCGAAACCGAATCAAAAATTTCGTTGCCAGCAAGGAAGAATACAAGAAAAGAAACTTGATAAAAACAGAAACCGAAATAAATATTTGAGTTGTGTTAAGTTGCCGGACCAATTATTTTGAATTTGAAAATTTTTAAAATAAAATAAATTTGAAATGTACGTCAAAAGAAAAGCGAAACAATTAATTATAACTTTCTTTCAATAGTTCTCGAGTTGCCAAATTTTTGATCATATATTAACAAAAATGTACGCCAATAATAATCAGGGGCCGAAATCGGCAAACTTGTGACTGATAGATTGGTAGATAACATGGAAAGAGGGTCCCGATTGCGAAAGAATGAATGATTTTAAATTTCCGGGTCCCTAAAAATAAGTGGGAATAGGTATGTTGATGATGAATAAAGAGTATATTGGAAAAAAACACTCTCCTCATTGCTTTTAATTTTACGTGCCCCTAGAAAATCCCGTGGGTTTTCCACTCCTTCCCCCTCTCTACGGGGCTGATTGTACGTTGCTATGGAATCACATTAAAAATATGCGTTAACTCGATATTAAATTCTGCACTGTCAATGTTGGAGCAAAGTCATTGCGATAACCAACTGTCCCGAAAACGACTCATCGTGTCCCAATAGCATTGACTCACACATAACACGGTCATAAAATAGAATCCCAAAAATATGTGTCAACGTATGTAAGCTTCAATGTGCTAGTCAACGCGTTGACAGCATTTTTCGATGACGATCAGAAGACTTGACACCCTTGGCACACATTTTCATGTCAGAAAGTCAGCCGGTTGAGCGTTTACGTTAACCGTCTTTAACTTTAAAGGCTTTTTACACCAAGTCCAAACCTCGGTTTTCGCGAATTTATCGGTTTTGGCCGAAAACCTACATCGAAAATTCAAGTTTTCCCATACACTTTTGATAAACCACAAACTTTCGTAAACCACAAGTTTTATATAAAATCTCTCAAAAACTAGTAGCAATTCAAAGTTTAACTAAACAAACAAACCTTTCGAACCATTCAGCGCTCAAAATTATGTAAACAAAACAGCTGATGATTGCTGTCAAAACAAATATTTCATTTCGCAAGATATAAATTTGGTCGTGGTAAGTAATATTATTTATACAGTTTCCTTACAAAATAAGAAGTATTGCTTTCTGTTTTTTATTTACAGAATATGGAAGAAAACTCGACGCTTTCGCTTACTACTTAAAGAAAGACTTTTTGGTAACTCCGTTCAATCACAAGGGTTTGGTAGATATGAGAAAGGTGATAAGTTCATTTGTATAGAAGAATAAGTATGAAAGAAATTCTCTGGTGGAGGGTAAGTCGCAGCGGGCTAGGAAAATTTGCGCCAAAACATTCCAAAATGTGGGAATCGTTGTTCCAGTGGGCTATCGCCCTTTGATGGACAGTAATGCCAACATCAAGAAGATCCTCAGTGCTTTGGACAAGCGAGGCGAGCCCTCAAAAGGAAGAAACCAAAGAGATGGTCATGGAGAAAATGCAGCCCATCATAACAGCTACAGTGATCGCTCTGGATGAGTGTGATTTTGGTACGAATCTGGAACTAGGAATTGACCTTTTCTGCTCCGCCCTTAAGGACCTACACGAAATCGTTCAGATTCTTCTCAACTCCTCCTATAAGTTGCTCGGACAGCCCCAAAATATATGGCCATTCTGAAGGCACATTTGGCCAGCAGAAGCAATAGTCATAAGCAGCGTTGCCGATGTGGCACGATCGTGCCTTTTTGACACGGAAATTTTCTAGTGGCACAGTGACACGAAAAATTTAAATATGGCACGTTTTATTATGTCAATCTTTTTATATAAATTTAAACTCATAGTGTAAACGCAGTGTCAATATCTATTAAAAGAACAGTGTATCAAGAACGATACTTAATTTTTTAGAAACTTATAATATTCCCATATCAAACTTAATTGGTAAAAAAGGGGGAGTTCAATATTTGCTCAAGCAGTTGAACTTCACATTCGTTTCAAATATGTATTTCAAATGCGTGCTCTACTCTTCCGAAAAAGATTATGTTAATTCTTCAAAAAACAAATATGATATTTGATATGAAACCGAAAACTGTAAGCCAATAGATGATATTTTTTTGGGATTGGAATGCGCAGAAGAGGTTTGAAATTTGAGAGAATAACGAAAAATTGAATGTTTTAAAAGATTGTCAAATATTCTATAAAAAACTTTCGCAAGAATTTGAAAAAAAACTAATTAAATGTTAATGCGTTTAAAAAATAATTCAAACATAAAAAGTATTTTGCCACACTTTAATATTTTGATATCAGAATTTTCTTATCTATTATAGTGCGAGAAAGATGTTATAAGAAAAATTTTCGGGCTAGCGTTTTTCTTGAAGATTCAAACACGTTTAGGCTTAAGTTGTATAAATTAAAAAATATAATTGATGAAGCAACGTTCATTACTATTTCCAAATTTATGTTTTGCCTCACGGAAGTGCATCAGCAAAATGAGTGTTTTTAAGGCTAAATATTATTAAAACAAACATCGAAAACAAATTGTCATACAAAACAATTAATGCTATAATGTCATATAATGAAATTATTAGGCCTAATAATTGTCAAAATTTTAACCTTCAGCTAATTTATTTATTTAAATTATTATAACAAAGCTTTATTACGTATTTATATTTTTATATTATTTATACATATTTTTAATAATAATACCTCATGCACGAATAGAGGAAGTGATTTTTTTAAATAGTAACAGTATTCAATTTATATTTATTTTTAAAGAACAACTTCAGTTTTATTTTCGTATGGCACGAAAATTTCATAAATGGCACGTTTTTTCAAAAAACGTGGCACGAAAATTTATTTTTTGGCGGCAACGCTGGTCATAAGCTCAGTATTTTGAATTGAATTTGTTGTGAAAGAAGAAGAAAATGTTTTGAATAAAATTAACTTTTATTGTAACAGTTTTGTTTCTTGTTGGTTCTGTGATATATTTTCTAGACAATTAGCTTCTCCTTAGTGAATTGTTTGGACCGGTTGAAGTGATCAAAGTGGATAGCTGCAGCCAAGTGAGCTTGTAGCTCTTGTTGGTTCATGTCGTGAGCCCATTCCAACAGTCCCCAGAACTTCAGTTGAAACTCTTCTTTGAGACGAGCTAGTGTTACGGCCTCGTCTGCGCTGATATGCTGCCCAGGAAAAGATTATCGACTTTAAATCAATTTGAATTGGTTAGAACTCATTTTATTTTCACAAATAATTTGAGAAGAACAAAACTTTTCACTCCAAATGTTTTCATCAATAAAAAATTTTACAGCCGTTGTTAAGCAAATTTAAATGTCAAATGAAAACTTGTAAATGTTCGGTGTGAACGATTTTCGAGTTTTCCGGTTTCGGATTTGGTGTTTAAAAGCTATTAAATTATTTACCAATTGCTTTAATGAAAAGAGATACCAAACGCTCCTAATAAACTTAAATATCACAACTATTTCATTAGAAATGTATTTTTATTTTCCTGAATGCATTCATCACCTCCCATAAAAACAACACTACTTTGAATACACTTTCCTATAAAAACTCACATGTCAGTTCTCCCATAATTGCTGCATTCACTGTCAAATTTTCTCTTTTCGGTGTTAATTGACATCTTGCACTTTTCGCAGAAAGGCGACAAAAGTTTCTTTCTGTTCATTTGAAAAGAAGAAAATTTTAAAAATTTGTAATCCATTTTTGTAATTGAAATTTTGTACCAAAATTCGCCTTAAAAAACATTGATAAAGATTTTTTGAACAAAATGGAAGCAGTTCCAAGGCTTCACATGCTATGGTTTGCTTTAAAAACAAGTCCCGAAGGAACGTCATTTGCAAATTTAAAAAAGGTAATTTTCTTCATGTTTTTTTTCCATTAAATTACTTATTTTTCGCAAAAAAAACAAAATTTGTCATGTCAATTATCAGTTTTTCTGTAGATGGCATTGATTAAATTAGGAAATTAATGTTTTATTATTGTTTACCACAAAGCAAGACAAAAAAGAAAATGACTCATCCATTATATTTTTCGTTTCGTCGTTTTCATTGTTTTATTGGTTTTTTTTAATTGCAGTACATTGCCGAGTGCTATCAGGAGGATCCAGAAGCCTACTCGAAGGATGTCCACGCCCTGGAAGTTCTGCGGAACTCCTCGATGCGACCGGCAAAGGATATGCAAGGATGCGCCACACTCAAGCGCTACTACTGTCAACTGCATTCGCTGGCAAATCGATTTCCACAAATTTCCGAACGTGCTGTCTTCACATTCACCTGGAAGGATCTCTACCAGAGTAATGTCAGCGAGGTGACAAATCTTCGTTTTGAAATGGCAGCGGTTCTGTTCAACATCGCCTCGTCGCACACCCAAGTTGGGGCGTCGGTGTCGCGCGGCGATGTCGATGGCATGAAACTCGCCTGCACACATTTCCAATGCGCCGCGTGGGCATTCGGCGAGTTGAGGGAAAAGTACTCCGGTGTTAATGGAAATGGCGACTTCATGACACCCGAGTTGTTGGTCTTTATGCAGCAAGTGTCGTTCGCCCAGGCTCAGGAGTGCATTCTGGAGAAATCACTCATCGACAACAGGAAGCCGAATATTGTGGCCAAAGTGACTGCACAAATTGTGACTTACTATGGTGCGGCTTTGGCTGCTCTATTCACGGGAGGGGATGATGGCCCCATCGGTCAGGTCATCGACAGCAGTGTCTACAAGCTCTGGAGGAAGTATGTCAAGTTCAAGATCGCCTATTTGACTTGTATTCTATTCCTGTATCAAGGACAGCAGGCTGAAGAGCAACAGAAGATGGGAGAGAGGTTGACATTGTATCAGGTAAGATTTTCCTACTCATTTTCATTTATCCAGATTTCATATAGCTCGGTAAAACTATCTTCTCAGGCCGCTTGGGAAAAGCTAGAAGAAGCTCGTAAGGAAAGCAAAGGTCTTCCAGATCAAAAGGAAATAGTGGAATCACTCACTTTCACGGCAGACGTGGTCGAAGGCAAACGTAAGAACGCCAAAAACGAAAACGAGTTCATATACCACGAACCGGTTCCTGAACTTACCGACATCACCGCAGTCCAGGGAGCGAATCTTGTAAACGGCATCGGTTTCAGTATTACAGATCCCGATATTGCTGGTGAGGATATTTTCGGACGCTTGGTCCCGATGAAAGCCCACGAGGCAAGCTCCATGTACAGCGAAGAAAAGGCCAAGATCCTGCGAGAAATCGGAGCCAAAATTGAAAAGTCCGACCTTGAGTTGGCCTCGTACATGAGTTCCCTGACCTTGGATAATTTGAATATCAGCGAGGAGAAGGCAAATAAGATCCCTCAGGGAATTGTCGATCGTTGTGCCTCACTGAGTGCCAACAAAGCCGCCATTCCGGATCTCATTGCATCGATGTCGCATCTGGCTGAGATTTGTGCCGAGGTGGAGACCAATTTAAATGAGATGAAATCCATCCTCAGCGAAGAGGAGTTAAATGAGAAGCAATTCGCACAGAGCTCTGGAGTGCAACGACCAAACGGACATCTGACCGAGTTGACAAGGGAGTTCCAAAAGTACTCGGAGGCGCATCAGAAGGCCGGCGAAAGCAACGACACTCTGCGAAAGGCCATGGAACTGCATGTGAACAACTTAAAGATTCTGTCGAAGCCTCTGCAGGAGATCCAATCGAGTGTGCCCAAGTTGACGGGAGAATTCAACTCCTCCGAGGTGTTCAAGGACCTGAAACTCATTCTCAACAAAGTCAATGAAATGAAAGCCCAACGTGCTCAATTCCATGCCGATCTCCGAATTGCAGTGAACAACGATGACATCACCACGAAGGTTATTGCCCACGGCAGTGATGAAGGCCTCCAGACGCTCTTCGCAAAAGAACTCAAGAAGCACGATAAACAAATGGAATTGATCGAAGCGAATCTCAATGCTCAGACAAATATTCTTTCAGCTCTTACAGAATCCTATGCAAAGGCTGCGCCGGTTTTGAAGACCCTCTCTGATGTGAAGCACAAGAAGGACAACTTCTTCTCCTCGCTGGCTGCTTCCTATGATGTTTATGAGGATTTGCTGGGCAAAAGTGCCAAGGGACTGGAATTCTATAAAAAGCTTTCGGGTAATGTCCAGAAATTGCTGGCCCGAGTTCGGGCTGCAAAGGATGTGCAAGACGAAGATCGCCAGCAGAGGATGAAGAGTAGTGCTGCGGCTGTGGCACCTCCGTCTTCTTATAATGTGCCTTTAGCGACGAACTCTGTCAAATCCAGCAACACTCCAAAGTTGAAGGACTATCTGAAGGGAAAGGCGGCAACGGGTGGTGGTAGTGATGCGAGTGCACCGTATATTCCATCGATTCGCCCGAATCCCTTGGGTTCAGAAAATCCAACTGCTGCAACCTGTGGAACAGCTCCTCCTGCTGCAAACCAGTCTTATCCATCTCAGGCAGTCGGTCCAAATGAACCTCCACCGCCGTATAGCGTGAATCAGTATTACGACCCGACGGGCTTTAGCAACCCAATTTACCACAACACCCCAGCTCCGCCTTATGAGGCAAATGTTTACTATCAGCAGGGCTATGCTATGAACTCGTCGGCAAGTGAACCCATGGACACAACACCTGCTCAGAGTAACTATGCTTATCAGTTACCAGGACAACAACAGGCTCCACAAGGAGCTCCATATTCGCAGTATCCAACGCAGGCAGCTTCGCAGAATGTGGCTTCAACAGCAGCTCCTGCACAGCATCAGTATCCAATTTCACAAAATTTGCCATCGGTAGGAGCTGCAGTAGCGGCTGCCCCCACTGGACTACCACCATCTTATCAGACATACCAACAGCAGAGTGTTGCTTCAGCTGGGAGTACTCCGTCGACAGTAACGTCACAATCGTTTCAGACCTACCAGCAGCAACAGCAGCAAAGTGCTCCAGTTGTTTCACAGTCATCTTACCAGCAACAAGCTCAACCTATGCCATCTGTCCCTAACAATCCTCATCTTTACTCACCTTACTCACAGCAGCAACCTGCATCCATCCCACAGAACTCCGCAGCCCCGTATCAGTACCAACCCCAAGTTGATCCTCCAGCTGCTGCTACTGCTGCTGCTCCTTCCCAGCCTTCGCAGTACTACCAAAACACTTCATTCCCCGCTCAGTACAACCCAGAACAAACATTCCAAGATCCGGCATATGGCTCCGAGACACAGCAACAGCAGCAACAACAGCAACAACAGCAACAGCAGCAACAACAGCAACAACAGCAACAACAGCAACAACAGCAACAACAGCAACAACAGCAACAACAGCAACAACAGCAACAGCAGCAACAACAACAGCAACAGCAATATCCTCCGCAACCAGTGCCGGTCCTCCAGGGAACCACTCAGGTGGTCTACAGTGCAATGGCGGTGTCCCAAGCTAGCAGTACTGGACATTCGTACTCGACTCATCCTGGTTACAGCTTCAACGCCAGGTCCGGATCCTACGAGTATGGAAGTGGCTACCAAGTTGTCCCATCGACAGGATTCTATGGGCAATATACAAGCGCGGTAGGACAGACAGGACAGGTCAACAGTTTTACCACAGATTCGGGCGGCACAAGCAAAATAAGTGCCCAGGATCAAGATGTAAGTGTTGTGTCTTTTTATTTCCTGGACAACAGCAAAATTATTTCCTTTTTTTGTAGCTTGCTGTTGTATCTCACACGAAACCTCAAGAACAACCAGCATCAGGGCAAGCAGGTGCCCCTGGAACAGATCAGAACAATTCCAGCTACTACCATCTCCCGTACGGGTATCAATCCAACGATCAAGCAGCTGCAAATGCCTTTGGGTATCCGCCGGTGGATCTGAAGCACTCAACACCAATGTACACCCCATCCCAGGCAACGATTTACATGCAAAGTCGACAGGCTAATTCCACTCAAACCACAACCAGCGATGAGTACGGTGAGTATGATTTTGAAATCCTCAAGGAATCTTGTTTTAGAACTAAGTCACTTTGCAGGTCCTGGAGCTACACCCCCGCCAACGGCCTCAGTCACACCTAAACCTGCAGGCGCTGTTGCCCCAGTTGCTCCTCAACCAGGACCCAAGCCGCCAGCACTTGCTGCTCAACCCAAAAAACCATCATCGAACATCGATCTCCTCACAGACATAGATTTTTCATCTCCCATCCTACCTGCTCCATCTCTACAGCCACTGATTGCCAGCACAGTTACAAAACCGGAAAATCCGCCAGAGCAAAAGTCTCCCACTAAGCAACAAGCTGTTCTAGCTCCACAGCCAGCAGCGTCGACCGTTGCGGCTACATCATCATCCCCAATAGCTTTGGAATCTCCAATTGAACGAAAAATGAGCTGTGATAACCTCTCGATCTGCTCGGATCTAAGCTCCTTGGATCACAATCTAGATTGGGACAATTCTTCGATTCGCAGCGATGGCAGTGGAGTGAAAACCACATCACCCCCACAAGATCCATTCTCCGATCCCAAGACATTGAAATACTTCCACAAGGAAGTCGAACGCTTCGAGAAGACCATCGAGACTTTGAATGTCCAAATGCTGAATGGCAGCACTCCACTGAAGAGCAAATGGAAGGAAATACACGAATTGTTAAAGAAGGATTCACCAAAGAAGACAACAGCCATTGCAAAGCTATTCCCCGAGAAGAATCGCTCAAACGACTGCATTCCATATGATCATGCTCGAGTGGTCCTGGAGACGAGTACCGATGATTATATTAATGCTGCTTATGTTAAGGTAAGTCTATCGTCTCTAAGAATGTAACCGTAATTGTCTTGGTGCTGAATTGTGGATTTCTCTAGGACCTTGGGCCAGGATGTCCCAATTTCATCATAGCCCAGACCCCGCAGCAAAACACTCTCAATGATTTCTGGTCAATGATATGGTCACAAAAAACAAGGACTGTCGTGTGTCTACATACACCTAATGAGGTGAGATTTTTAGCTTCAGGATCTTAGCTTAGGAAGTCTTGAAAAATGTATATTTGTTTATAGCTCCTTGACCCATTCTGGCCACAAGAAATGAATTCCGAGATGCATTTCGATGATTTTTCAGTGAAAGTCATCAAAATCAATAATCTCTCCCACACAACTGAATTCAATTTGAAGCTTTCAATGAATGGAAGTGATGCAATTCTTGATCTATCCCTCTTACAAATCAAAGCTTGGACAAAGAGGTGAGAGAGACACACAAGGTCTTGTAAGGAAGTTCAATTTAAATCTAGATTTAATTTTAGTTCTCCAACACAATTGCTTGGAATTGCCCAAAATGTCTTGACTGGAAACAAACAACGTTGTGACGAATTCAAAAGTCATTCCCCCGTTATCATGAATTGTCTAACAGGATCTGAGCGCTCGGAACAAATTGCCGTGGCCATTTGTGCCATCCAAGCCACACAGACAAAACGACCTTTGTTGATAAGTAAGTTTAAACAGTGTGACACTTGATCGAAAAAAATATTAAATGCATATTTTTCCAATAGATGTCGTTGATGTTTGGTATCGCATTTGCAACCAAAGACAAAATGCTCTAAAGGATGCTGATAGTTTGGAGCTTTCAATGCAAATCGTTCTAAGTCATGCTCACGAAGTTTTAAATAAACGTAAGTTATTATTTGATATTTTCAATTGTTAAATAAAAATATTTGTTTATATTAACTTTCCCTTTTAGGGGGCATTATGACATCATACCAAATGAAAACAGCCCAAACTGTAACTGCAAAGGATAAAGAAGAAGTCAAGGATCCTCTCAATGAGTTGGATCCATTATGGAAACTCAAACAAAAATAAATCTAAATATTTATAAAAATTAACGACAACAACAAAAAGTACACACTGAGTGAACAAAACAGGCTAGACTGTTGTGGGACTGATTTAGCATTGTTTTTCTTTTTTGTCTTTTTACATAAATTATAATACAAAAAATAAAATATAATATTATAAATAATTTGTTAACTAAAAAAAATGAACACTTATTTGTTAGACGAGAACATTTTTATCATATTGACCTTTTTAATTTTTAAACGATATGAACGAACAATTTAAGATTTAGATATGGTTTTTATTTATATTATTATTATCATTGCATACTCACAATAAATAAACATATGAAAATTACTTAACTATTAAAAAAAAAAAAACAATTTATTATCATTATTATATTATATGTATTGTATTCCACTATTTATGGCAAAGTATTGAAATAAAAATTATCAAACAAATTTAAATTCATATCATTTGAGGAAATTTGTATTCAAGTAAAAAGATCGGGAATTTGTACACGTGGCAATACTTTGCCCGATATTCATGATGATCATTACCAGACATTGTCCAAGTCTACCTACCTTAGCCTTGACAAAATAAAAAAGTTTTGAGCAGTGGCGTCTTGAGGAATGGACCCGGTGGACCAGGGCCCAGTGCCCCGCAATTATTTGCCCCCCAAATCCACCAACTCAAAAAGAATGAATCTATTATACAAGAATTATATAGACAACAAAATAAGGTAAGTAGACACTTAGACAATAACAGTAAAACAAGTTTCATTTTACTCTCCGTTCCGTTGAAATTCTCCTCTTCAACATCTTAAACCTCTGGCAACATAAATCTTTAATCATAAACCTGCACAAGCTGTCAACATTATTTTTACAAATCTGTTTTCGTCCTACGTCTACACTTCTGCACACATGTTGGCTATTCATTTCACTCCATAAACAAACACAAAGTTGCGAAATGAGGAGTTGTACCATGATGAGCCGGATAGAACAATTTAGTTTCCTTTCCTCTCTGTTCAATGGAAGGAATAAAGACTATGTTCTTTGTCTCTCGCTCAACTTTACAGTGCTCATCTTGGGGTAGGTTTCATAAAAGAAAAGAAAATAGAAAAACAAAATATGTAACTCGGATTTCTCCTAACGAAACCATTTGGTCACCTAACAATGGAAATTAGATCGGCAATATGTGTGTCCCTAAGTGTTTTCAGTACACCCGAACTTTCTCATATCCACCAGTAGACTTTGCAATTCGGTATGTTAAAAATTGTGTTCCCATCGAGAGGTTCTTAAAATGTATACCTATTCAAGAGCATACATCTGAATATTTGCCAGACACAATCTTGACAATTCTGGAAAATCATGATATTTCAATAGAAGATTGTAAATGACAAAGCTATGATAATGCGTCTTATATGTCGGGAAAATATTATGGTTAGGATTAAAGGAGAAGTGTGAATTTTGTACCTTGTGCAGCACATTTTCTTAACTTAGTAGGGCTTTATCTGGCTGGTTGTGTTCAGAGTGTTTTTGGTTCCTCTAGAAATGTTTTGATGTTCAAATGGTAGACATGTGCATTCAAGAGGACACAAGCGTCCACAGAACATCGGGTGCCTAGTACCTCAACTGGAGATTGGGTTCCTACCCCAGTGGAAAGTTGTTGAGGGCAGCAAACGAGAGAGGTGGGGAGAGGTGTTTCCACTAAGGCACCTCTCCTTATCAAGACGGCAGCGGAGGAATTCCCGAGATGGAATCAACGTCTACAGTTCCAGTAAGGTTGAACTACTTAGTGAACACCTTATAGGGCTTCTTCGACTTATTCGGAGCCCAGGCCTGTAAGTGGTGGTTTTATCCGGCTCCCCATCCTTGGAGTTATACTTAGGATCTGGACCTCCAGGTTGGGGGTTGTGCGTCTGGGTGACTTCCTGGCCTCGTAAAAGCTTTCATAGTTGCGAAGCACCAACAAGCCTCGGATACGGACGGATTTACTGTTTGTTGTGGCCACTGATAGGCCAGAGTTGTCCTAGGTTAGTCACTATTCCTGCAAGAAAAATTCAAAAATATTAGGAAAAATTACAGAGAATACCTACAATGCTGACCAGGAATATAGACTGGGTAAGACCCAGATCGATAGTTCTGGTCAGAATAGCTGGAGGAATTACTTACCTAGTGACTCTGGTTTGCATCCAGTGCAATTAGTTAATTTATTTTTAGTTTTGTGTTTTTGCTAATACTTGTTTTTTTTTTTATGTTTATGTATTTACCGGCGCGGCGCACGCATCTTCTATTTCGTAATTCGAATCAATCTGACATGACAATTAGGGACGAAATAGACATATGTCATGAAAAAGAGACAGAAGTAAAGAATAGGGATAAAGAAGATGGTATGAAAGGAGGACGAAGGAATTGCAGAAGCGACGGATATATGTTTATAGGTATGAAAGGAACAACAATACCCACAATATTAAATATTTAATGAAAAGTTTAATGCGAATTGGGAAAGGTGGGGAAAATAAGAAAGGATTAGATAGGAGTGAAATTAAGCTTTAAAGCAAGGGTCCAGACGATGCTGAAAGAGTAGTTTTGTGAACATTGCGGGAAATAATAAACTATGCGGTAATTGAAGATCGTAACCGCTAAAGGAACTTGACTAGAAGTCATTTGTAGTTCAGAGTGGGTGACGAAAGCATCTATGTATTTAAATTTAAAAGTGGCATAAAACAAAAGAAGTGAAAAAAAAAACGTAAAAAAAAAAAGGAAATAGGTTCGTTGTCCGTCTAACGCGTTAAGAATTTAAATTAAATTTATCTTTCTTAAAGGTTTTTTTTGTATAAGTTTTTTGTAACGACTAATATATGTTCAGTGAAGAAAGAGAGCAGATAAATCCATAAAGAGAACAAAAAATTTAAAATAATAGCTGAGGGTGAGTGATACTTTTATATTATAATAGGAACAAATAAAAAAATCATAAATACGTAATGTAGTGAGATTGAGTTTTGGCGGCCGGCACGGTGGTTGGCTTCGGAGTGACCGACGGTCCTAGAGCAAGAAAATTTTATTCCCAAGGTGATGTGGAGGTTGTGCTGAACATAAGATTGATCCGTCGATAGACCCGGATAACCAAGTAACTTTACTAGCCAAAACCAATCTCACCCCTATATTTATATAAGTGTTAACTACATATACATATATATATATATCTCTTTGTGCGTTCTCGTTACCCTTTACGCCAATCCGGCGGGATAGGAAAAAAGGATTCGGTTCCTGGCGAATCGACTCTAGGATTTGCTTATATATATATAGATATATACGTATACCTAGCTGTCCAACAAATAACAAAGGAAAAATTAGTAACGTGACATTGAAACAACAAATATTCAAATTTATAACGACTTTATTTTGTAACTCCTTGTATCGGTATATGTGTCTAGAGTGCGTCGTTATTTTTTTGTTAGTGTCGAGTAAGCATTACGGGTAAAGTTCGTCGGGGCGGCGTAGGTTCCCCATACCCCTCCCTGTCAAAGTAGAGGCAACATTTTGCATCCCTTTAGCTACCTATAGAGAGCTCTTGGTAGGTAGGATAAAAGAGGAATTTATACAGCTGCTTCATAAAAGGAAGACGGCGTAGATTTCCGGGGAGAACAAGGGAACTTAAGTCTCCTCCATACGGAGAAAGTCCCTGTTTTTTTGTTTGTTTTTGGATTAGGTACACTAGGTACATATATACTTCTGAGGAGAAATTTTGTATTTTCCTTTGATTTTTTTTATATTTAAGTTATTTCAAATTTTCAATTTCTTTTAAATTTACCAATTTTCTAATTTTCAAATTTCGAAATTATTCTTTATATTTTTTTTATATATTCCATTTTTGTTTGTTACAAGTCTGTTTAAATAAAATGTAAGTCACGTTACAGTGTAGTCGATTTGTTGTGTTTTTTTTTTGATTTTATCAACTTTTGGTGTTCAGAACTTAAATATTATGGAGTGCTGATTACAATTTTCAGAGGTGGTGTGGTAGGGCTGGATAATGCTCTTCAGTGAACCGGGTTCTTCAACGTAATCTTCAGCTTCAAAGACTAGTAAGGGGAGTTCGAAAGTAAAGGCCAGTCGAACTCCAGGTTGGGTGGGTACGGCCATGCTGCAACAACAGCCGCAGCGTTCCCGAGGTGTGTCAGGTCCGGCGTGAATGTCGTGTTATCCGGTGATAGTGTGTCAGGTCGAGCGTGAATGTAGTGTAGTTTGGAGATGGTGTGTCTTGTGATGGTGTGTCGGTCGTAGTGTGTCGAGAGTTCTGTGTCTGGTGGCGGTGTGTAGGTTGTCCTGTGTTTGGTGTTCTTTACTTGTAGTGCTAGTTTGGAAGTCATGTTTTGGTTGTAGTGTGCAAGTCTGTACAAAATTGTTGGTTCTTTTAGCGTTACGTGTTAATGTAATGTTTTTGGGATCGTTTAAGTTTTTGTGTAATGGCATGAAATTTTAGTTTTGGAAAGAGGTGAGGTCCATCTACGAAGGTAAGATCCCCCCCTCATCCGGCGAGCTAAGCCGAGCATCGCGAGCATGCCATCGCCTTCGTAGTGGACATTCTATCCCAACTCCCGTACCCCTTATCCCATCCTAGTTCTGGCCTACCCTTATGGGCTGGTCATTGAATCCTCCGCGCTCCTATCCTATCCTAAATCCCTTCCCTTATTAATCTACCTATTGCCTCTCATATCAAATGGCGCCCAACGTATTTGCAACGTTTGTAACGTGTTTCCAACGTATTTCCAAAGTGTTTGCAACCAAAGTGGTTTTGTGTATGAATGTGATAGTATGTTTTTTTTAATCTTTTCAGTGGTTTGGGGCCCAGATCTTGGTCGGAGCATAAGACATAAACGAGATAGCTCGTAAGAAAACTCGATTATTTGCGATGCAAAGACTAAGAGATGGGAACGGAAACCATTAATAAAGATTATGCAAGATTCTGTGAACAGTATTCGCCTGTTTTCGAAGCCGTTTTCAATCGCAGCGTATGTCGTATGCAAGATAGCTTTAAGAATGCTTGCATACTTGCGACGAAGTGTTGAAGATCGGTTCGAGAGGACAGTCGGAACGAGTAAGGAATAAATATTTTTGCTAAACGGTTAAGGGAGTCCAGTATGTCTTCTTTCGGAAGGTTTTTACGTACCGAATGAATCGCGACTGGATTTCCAGAATCAATTTGAAGACGGTGATTTTGGTAAGGTTCTAGTCGAATCGTAAGTCTTGGATGGGATAGCTTTATAGAATGCCCACCCAATTGCGACGAGGAGGTAAGAACCCCAAAAAGCAAAAATAAAAACAGGCTTTTTATAATTAAATAATGTTGTGTGTGTGTTCATGGTAGTGATTGAGCGGTGTGAATGAGTGGAAGTTGTATGTTGGACATATCTCGGGAACATAAAGTGAGATTAGGAAGTGAAGCGAAGTTCGTTAGTGTCCCATGTACGAAGAAAAAGAGAAGTAACTGAAGAATCCGCCTGAAACACCTCCGAAGTGTTTTATGAATATTTTTTTTTGAAAATTTTTGGTATTATCAATTTGTCGAAGTCTTTCGTTCAGTCTTAATAGTGTTCAACGTTCGCGGTGTCAGATAGTGATAAATGTTTTTTTTTAGCTTTTCTATTACAAGTGGTTTAAGTATTAAGGTTTTACAAATTTTCCTTCAGTTTAAAATCGATACATACATACATACATATATTTAGTTTTTTTTTATTTCAATTTTATTTACGTTTTTAGCATTAAGTTTTTTTTTCTTTGATCAGTTTAGGTATATAGTAGTTAAGAACGATATTTTACTTTTTTTTTTTATTACGATAGGTTTAAGTTATTAATGTTTGCAAATCTTTCTATCAGTCTAAAATCTGTACCGGCATAAACTTATATCTTTTTTGTTTTTTTTCGTTTTTTTTAATTTCAATTTTTATTTCGGTTTTTAGAAATTAAGTTTTTTTTATTAATCAGTTTCGTTTTAACTAGCAATTAAGAATTCAAGGTTTGGGTAGAATAGTTAAATACATACAAAAAAAAATATATCAATCAAAATAAAATACAGTCAAAAAAAAATCAAAAAAAAAATATATAAGTCAAATTAAAAGAAAAACCAAAAACAAAAAAAAATACATAGGTATAGTTTTTTTTCTTAGATATAGGTATCGGTAGATTAAAAAGATAAATATAAATAATAGTAAGTTAAGTACCACATTTAGTTTATAGATATTTGTAGTGTTACTTAGATTAGTTAGGCTTAGAGTATTAGAATAGGGTTGTAGACTTTAAAGGATTTACATAAATATATTTTTTTACATTTTTTTTTTGAATAATTTAGCTTAGAATTAGATTTTATAGAATAGTTATAGCAAATTCAGTTTTTTTTTGGTACACAATTATAGTTTTAGGTTTTATATTTTTTTTGTTTATAGATTATAGGAATAATTGTATCTTAGGTTAGGGTTTTGTTGTATAGCGTCTAGTGTATAGTTGTATAGTTTTTGTTTTTGTTGTGCAAGACCTATGAAAAGACAAGAGGAAGAAGAATTAGAAAAGAAAATAATCAAAGTACAAAACTTATTGCCAGATCAAAGACTTACCCGCTCCTTACGTGAAAAGATTTTACAAGTTCCGTCCGAGATGTCTCGAGTTCAGCACTCTCCTAAGGACAAGTCTGGTCCAAGGTTGGGAAACTCTCCGAATGAAGAAGTACCTTCAGCTAAACCTAGTGGGGTAGGACCTATTGACAATATCGCTCGAAATAAAGACCATCATCCCCAGGAAATACAAGGTCGGTCAAAGGGTTTATTACTAACCGAAGGTGCAAACCCAATTGAGGGAGGGTTAGTAGGTTTAGATTCGGGGGATGGGAGAAGTGTGATCGATACATTATCGGCACCTTCGTATAGTAATTTAACTCTACCTGGAGGATTATCACCGGAGCCATCAAATTGGGTCAACGGTATGGCAAGGTCATCAGATAGCGGGGGTCAATCGAACAATCATGCCGCGGGGGCTCAAGTAGCCATTAACTCTGGAATCACTGAAGAAGTTAGGTCGGCGATTAATCAGGCCGTAGGTGACGCGTGTGCGTCTTACAACAATACGCTTAGTAGGCAACTAACCGAATCGCTAAGAAATGAAATAAGAAAACAGTTTTTAGATCTTTTGAAAGAAACAAACCCAACTCAACCTGGTCCACCAACTGGGGGGGGAAGAGTTCAGAATTTGATAGGGGATTCTGGTGGGCAAACGCGTCAGTCGAACGATCAGCTTAATAATTTCAGTGCCGATCAGTATCCGAGGCCGTCGTATACTACAAGGGATCGGAGTGTGAACCAAGGTCCTGTTAGTGCGTCTGAGGCAAACGGCATGTCCCATCCAAACCCATACCAGGAACCAAATGGGTTCACTCCGAGATACACTCAGCCTCTCTACTTCAACCCTCCTCCGGTATATCCACCACCGGTGATGAAAACGCCCATCCGGTTGGACAAGTGGAAGCTACAGTTTGACGGGAAGTCCGCTGACCCTAGAGTAGAAGAGTTTGTATTCAGAGTCGAGATGCTACAAGATAAGTATAGGTGTGCATGGGCTGAAATTCTAAGAGACTTTCATCTCTTACTCTCGGGGGCTGCGAGTGAATGGTACTGGTGGTATCTTCGCTCAAATGGACAGCCAGATTGGCCGATGCTACGTGATGCCTTAATACGTCAGTTCGAGAGTTCCAAATCGGATATCGAGATAACTGGTGAAATAAGGGATCGTAAGCAAGGCAACTGGGAGTCAAGCGACGACTATTTTGCGGCGATAACTCGTTTACGGTCTCAATTAAAAGTCCAGATCCCCGAAAATCAGCTGGTAAGAATGATTAAGAGAAACCTGAACGAACGATTGGAGCCGTTAGTGTATCCTCAAACCATTTTCTCAATGGACCAACTGAGGATGGCTTGTAAGGAGGCGGAGTACGCTTTTCCGAAAAAGGACCGAGAAGGTCAAAAACCGAATAGAGCTCCACATCGGTTCGTAGATGCTTTTCAGCGTTCGGGAGCTCGACCGAAAACTTCAGTAGGCCAAGGTGAAGGCAGGGCCGGAGAGTGTTGGAACTGTCGGATCCAAGGTCACTCTTTCGTGGACTGTCCTTCCAACAAAAGAAATATATTTTGTTACAGGTGTGGGCTTGATGGTGTCATCACTCCCAAATGTCCTCGGTGTAATCCGGAAAACCGCCATCGGAACGCGACAACTCCAGGGGAGTCGCGTTCGACTCAGACACCCCAGACAAACCTTTAGATAATGACTATTCAAAATCCAATATTGATGAGACAAGAATTACAATTTTAGCTAGAGAAAAAAAGAAAGATGTTGAATTAGAGAAGAAACCAGGAAACAAAAGAGAAATAAAACCATTACACGTTAGGTTAAAAGAATATTATGAGGCGAGAGATAAAATTTTTCAAGGAAGAGTTAGCGAAACATCCAGCAGAATTAAGAAAGCGAGATCGAGATATGAAATAAGAAAACAAACTCGGCATAAAATCGCGTCGACTGTCATAGATACCCAAACTGACCCTAGGCCTTACGCGAAGGTAAAAATATGTGACCGAGAGATAACCGGACTCTTGGACAGCTGGGCCAGTATAAGTATCTTAGGAAAAAATTGTCTTAAGTTTATAGAAGATTTAAAAATACGACAACAACCGTACAGTTCGGGCGTTAAAACAGCTGACGGTCAAAGTCAGAAAATAATAGGGAAAATAAATGTGTTAATCCAGTATAGGAATGTAGAACATAATGTTATCTTATACCTAGTTCCCAATCTAGACCAAGAATTGTATTTAGGAGTGGACTTTTGGAAGGCGTTCCAGATCGCTCCGAACATTTTAAGTTCTGTTTCGGTTCTAGAACAGGACACTGATTTGATGAATGCTCATGAACTTTCATTGGAACAGCGATCGGTATTGGAAACGGTAAAGCAAAAATTTTTAGATTACGATCGGCACGGTCTCGGGAAGACGACGCTCATGGAGCACGTTATTGATACCGGGGATGCGGTACCGATTAAGCAGAGGCACTATCCTGTTTCTCCAGTGGTCCAAGCCGTGTTGTACCAGGAGATCGACAGGATGCTTAAGATTGGAGTTATTGAGGAGAGTGAGAGTCCATGGTGTTCACCAGTTGTTCTTATAAAGAAACCAGGTCCAAATGGTACCGTAAAATACCGGTTTTGCCTGGATTCCCGTAAGGTCAACTCGGTGAGCAAAAAGAACGCCAATCCTCTTCCCAGTATCGAAGGTCTGATCAGTCGTCTTCCAGATACTTACTACATCAGTAGTGTAGATCTCAAAGAAGCATTCTGGCAGATACCACTGGAGAAAGATAGCAGAGAGAAAACAGCGTTTGCGGTACCGGGGAGACCCCTGTACCAGTTTACGGTGATGCCTTTCGGGTTGTGTAATGCTGCCCAAAGGTTGTGCAGACTAATGGATAAAGTTATCCCGAGCCGACTTAGAGATCGCGTATTTGTTTACTTAGATGATCTGTTAATTATCGCGCCAGACTTTGAAACACATGTTGCACTGTTAGGAGAAGTAGCCGATTGTCTCAGAAAGGCTAATCTCACTATCAATGTCAAGAAGTCCAAGTTTTGTTTTAAAGAACTGAAGTACTTGGGTTTCATTGTTGGTGGTGGAAAATTAAAAACAGATCCGGCAAAAATAGAGGCTGTAGTTGACTTTCCTATACCGAAAAATGCTAGGCAGGTGAGAAGGTTACTTGGGTTGGCCGGATGGTATAGGCGTTTTATAAGAGACTTTTCAAACTTAACAGCTCCCTTGACGGATACTCTCAAGAAAAAGAACGCGAAGTTTGTCATGACAGATGAAGCTAAAGTCGCGTTCGAAAATTTGAAAAGAGCTCTTACGACAGCTCCGGTGCTAACACACCCAGATTTCTCGAAACGATTTTATGTTCAATGTGATGCTTCCGATTCCGGAATCGGGGCCGTTCTTTTTCAGAAGGGAGAGGCTGATGAAGAAAGTCCTATTTCTTATTTTTCCCAAAAACTTAACTCATGCCAGCGAAACTATAGTGTGACCGAGAAGGAATGTATGGCCGCGGTGATGGCAGTGAAAAAGTTCAGACCTTATGTTGAAGGTATGGATTTCACCATCATAACTGATCACTCTAGCTTAAAATGGTTAATGACCATGAAAGATCTCAGTGGTAGATTGGCTAGATGGTCTCTTGAGTTGCAATCATATACCTTCGACATAGAGCACCGAAAAGGATCGCTGAATGTCGTGCCAGACACTCTTTCTCGAGCACACTTGGATAGCTTGGACATGGGCGAAATAATTCCCTGGATAGATTTAGAATCCGACGAATTTAAATCAGAGGAGTACAAAAATATCATAGATACCGTACGAGAGCATGAAAAAGAATTACCCGACGTTAAGATAGTAGATTCATTTGTATACAAACGAACCTTCCCTATGAATAGCGAAAATCTATTAGTAGAGAACTCTTGGCGGTTATGGGTACCGTCAACCTTAACCGAAAATTTGATTGCTAATGCCCATAACCCACCGAAAGCCGCCCATGGTGGAATGGTGAAAACATTGTACCGTGTACGACAGTATTTTTACTGGCCTAACATGACAGTACAAATTCGACAGTTTGTAAGTAATTGTGAAACGTGTAAAAAGTCTAAGTCTTCAAGTCAAGTCCAACGTCCACCTATTGAGAATGGTTATGTCACCGACCGTCCGTTTCAGAAGTTATATGTTGATTTTATTGGTCCATACCCTAGGTCAAAAGCAGGAAATGTGTATGTTTTTGTTGTACTAGATCATATGTCTAAATTTGTATTCCTAAAGCCGCTTCGTTCAGCAACGTCAAGTAACATAATAACTTACTTGCGAAACGACATATTTAATGCATATGGCGTTCCACAAATTTTACATTCCGATAATGGAAAACAGTTTGTGTCAAAGGAATTTCAAAGTTTTTTGGAAAAATATGGAATACGTCATTTCAAAACAGCAAACTACTCGCCACAATCTAACGCTTCCGAGAGAGTCAACCGTACGTTATTAGCCGCCATACGTTCCTATCTGAAAGAAGATCAGCGCGATTGGGATAGCCACTTGAGCGAAATCTCATGTGCCTTAAGGAGTTCAGTGCATTCAGCCATCGGTGTCTCACCATACTTTGCTCTTTTTGGAACAAATATGATGACACACGCGAGCGGATATGCACTGGCACAAAAGTTAAACGTCCTTGAGGATGGCGAGTTGGCGACCTTACCGCGGCAAGAGCGATTGCACTTAATACGTGCTAAGCTGAAAGAAAATATAACAATAGCTAACGAGAAGGGGAGGAAAACGTACAACACCAGGTCTCGAAATGTCCGATACTTGCCTGGTCAAGAGGTTTACAAACGAAACTTCATACTAAGTGACTCCTCGAAACTTTTATCGTCTAAACTTTGTCCTAAATATGTTAAATGTCGAATTGTCAAACCCGTAGGAAAAAGCATGTACGAGCTGGAGAACCTAGTTGGGAAAAAGATTGGAATCTTTCATGCGAAAGATCTCAAACAATAGATAACTGTTGAGTTTGTTTTTGAAGAACACATAAACATAGAATGTAAGAGGCAAATTATAGACTATTGAAACGAAACAATCAAAGGAGTCTCATGACCAATATTTATAAACCTGTGATATGATAGACGAACAACTGTGATATAGAGTAGGGGACAAGAAATGACAAACCATCTGTGATCAAAAGTAGGTACAAAGCATGAAAACTGAAAAAAAAAGATTGTATTTAATGCCGTCGTAATTCGTTAAGCTCCTTAACAACCTGGGCAAACATCTGTGATATTTTTCATTTCGAGTAAACGAAAACAAAAAAACATCTCGACTGACTCAACAACTGTGATAACCTAGATATAAGTAATTCCAATCTGTGATATTTTAATTATAGCTTAAGTTAGTATATAAACAATTTAAGCAATAACCAAACTTAGCAATATTAACTTGTACAATCCAGAGATTGACGTAAGTCATTGGAATCTTTATTCTAGAATACGAATGTTGTTGAATTAGTAGGAAATACAACCAGGACATCGACAAGAAACAATCGCTTTAATGTGGACTAAATGACTACCTATAACAACACAGAAACTATATACCTACATATATATATACATTTTTTTTTGAAATTGTGCCCAAGTAAATCTACTCTTACAATAAAACAACAACTGATTTTATAGATATTTTAGGATGTACATATTATACCTACTACTTCTTTTTAAAGAAATCAAACATCCCGTATCCGAATAGTAGGTAGATACACCAACAAAAAAAAAACTAACGAGTGAATTATAAATTCATGCATATATCAATAACAAAATGAAGATGGACTTACTCTGTACCAAGAATTTCAAGTTATGTTTAAATCTTTTCTAAAATTTGGTTGTAGCCTTGTTTTGCCCGGCTGAATGGTCGAGGGTTCTTCCCCACCTCATACCAGCTTAAAAGAATCATATTTCTTCCGCCCGGCTCAAACAGTGTGGGTTCTTCCCCACTCAAAACCAACAAGGAGGAAATGCATTTGCTCCGCCCGGTTTAAGCAGAGGCCCTTCACCACATGCAATGGCACTCGTATTAGAGATTGCCATAGGTCCTTCACAAATAAATCAATACGACCAGCCGTCGGCCTTCACCGTCATCCTTGTGAAAATATCGGCACTTCTGATGCCGGAGTTTTGTTGTGGCCACTGATAGGCCAGAGTTGTCCTAGGTTAGTCACTATTCCTGCAAGAAAAATTCAAAAATATTAGGAAAAATTACAGAGAATACCTACAATGCTGACCAGGGATATAGACTGGGTAAGACCCAGATCGATAGTTCTGGTCAGAATAGCTGGAGGAATTACTTACCTAGTGACTCTGGTTTGCATCCAGTGCAATTAGTTAATTTATTTTTAGTTTTGTGTTTTTGCTAATACTTGTTTTTTTTTTTATGTTTATGTATTTACCGGCGCGGCGCACGCATCTTCTATTTCGTAATTCGAATCAATCTGACATGACAATTAGGGACGAAATAGACATATGTCATGAAAAAGAGACAGAAGTAAAGAATAGGGATAAAGAAGATGGTATGAAAGGAGGACGAAGGAATTGCAGAAGCGACGGATATATGTTTATAGGTATGAAAGGAACAACAATACCCACAATATTAAATATTTAATGAAAAGTTTAATGCGAATTGGGAAAGGTGGGGAAAATAAGAAAGGATTAGATAGGAGTGAAATTAAGCTTTAAAGCAAGGGTCCAGACGATGCTGAAAGAGTAGTTTTGTGAACATTGCGGGAAATAATAAACTATGCGGTAATTGAAGATCGTAACCGCTAAAGGAACTTGACTAGAAGTCATTTGTAGTTCAGAGTGGGTGACGAAAGCATCTATGTATTTAAATTTAAAAGTGGCATAAAACAAAAGAAGTGAAAAAAAAAACGTAAAAAAAAAAAGGAAATAGGTTCGTTGTCCGTCTAACGCGTTAAGAATTTAAATTAAATTTATCTTTCTTAAAGGTTTTTTTTGTATAAGTTTTTTGTAACGACTAATATATGTTCAGTGAAGAAAGAGAGCAGATAAATCCATAAAGAGAACAAAAAATTTAAAATAATAGCTGAGGGTGAGTGATACTTTTATATTATAATAGGAACAAATAAAAAAATCATAAATACGTAATGTAGTGAGATTGAGTTTTGGCGGCCGGCACGGTGGTTGGCTTCGGAGTGACCGACGGTCCTAGAGCAAGAAAATTTTATTCCCAAGGTGATGTGGAGGTTGTGCTGAACATAAGATTGATCCGTCGATAGACCCGGATAACCAAGTAACTTTACTAGCCAAAACCAATCTCACCCCTATATTTATATAAGTGTTAACTACATATACATATATATATATATCTCTTTGTGCGTTCTCGTTACCCTTTACGCCAATCCGGCGGGATAGGAAAAAAGGATTCGGTTCCTGGCGAATCGACTCTAGGATTTGCTTATATATATATAGATATATACGTATACCTAGCTGTCCAACAAATAACAAAGGAAAAATTAGTAACGTGACATTGAAACAACAAATATTCAAATTTATAACGACTTTATTTTGTAACTCCTTGTATCGGTATATGTGTCTAGAGTGCGTCGTTATTTTTTTGTTAGTGTCGAGTAAGCATTACGGGTAAAGTTCGTCGGGGCGGCGTAGGTTCCCCATACCCCTCCCTGTCAAAGTAGAGGCAACATTTTGCATCCCTTTAGCTACCTATAGAGAGCTCTTGGTAGGTAGGATAAAAGAGGAATTTATACAGCTGCTTCATAAAAGGAAGACGGCGTAGATTTCCGGGGAGAACAAGGGAACTTAAGTCTCCTCCATACGGAGAAAGTCCCTGTTTTTTTGTTTGTTTTTGGATTAGGTACACTAGGTACATATATACTTCTGAGGAGAAATTTTGTATTTTCCTTTGATTTTTTTTATATTTAAGTTATTTCAAATTTTCAATTTCTTTTAAATTTACCAATTTTCTAATTTTCAAATTTCGAAATTATTCTTTATATTTTTTTTATATATTCCATTTTTGTTTGTTACAAGTCTGTTTAAATAAAATGTAAGTCACGTTACAGTGTAGTCGATTTGTTGTGTTTTTTTTTTGATTTTATCAACTTTTGGTGTTCAGAACTTAAATATTATGGAGTGCTGATTACAATTTTCAGAGGAGGTGTGGTAGGGCTGGATAATGCTCTTCAGTGAACCGGGTTCTTCAACGTAATCTTCAGCTTCAAAGACTAGTAAGGGGAGTTCGAAAGTAAAGGCCAGTCGAACTCCAGGTTGGGTGGGTACGGCCATGCTGCAACAACAGCCGCAGCGTTCCCGAGGTGTGTCAGGTCCGGCGTGAATGTCGTGTTATCCGGTGATAGTGTGTCAGGTCGAGCGTGAATGTAGTGTAGTTTGGAGATGGTGTGTCTTGTGATGGTGTGTCGGTCGTAGTGTGTCGAGAGTTCTGTGTCTGGTGGCGGTGTGTAGGTTGTCCTGTGTTTGGTGTTCTTTACTTGTAGTGCTAGTTTGGAAGTCATGTTTTGGTTGTAGTGTGCAAGTCTGTACAAAATTGTTGGTTCTTTTAGCGTTACGTGTTAATGTAATGTTTTTGGGATCGTTTAAGTTTTTGTGTAATGGCATGAAATTTTAGTTTTGGAAAGAGGTGAGGTCCATCTACGAAGGTAAGATCCCCCCCTCATCCGGCGAGCTAAGCCGAGCATCGCGAGCATGCCATCGCCTTCGTAGTGGACATTCTATCCCAACTCCCGTACCCCTTATCCCATCCTAGTTCTGGCCTACCCTTATGGGCTGGTCATTGAATCCTCCGCGCTCCTATCCTATCCTAAATCCCTTCCCTTATTAATCTACCTATTGCCTCTCATTTCATGTTGACAACCAACGCAAACGAATAAAGGACAACGAACTTCGGATGTGCACGTGGAATGTTAGGTCCCTTAACAGACCACGTGCGGCCGAAGAATTAGCGGATATTTACTATGGTGACTGCTACCACGAAAACCAACAGCGCTTATTTGGATGCGGCTTCGTCATTGGAGCCAGACTTAGGCAAGAAGTCTTGAGCTGTAGGTGCATCAATGAGCGCCTCATGACCATACGCATCAAGGCTAAATTCGGCAACATTAGCCTGATATGCGCGCACGCCCCCACAGAAGAGAAAGACGAGACCACCAAAGATATGTTCTTCGAGCTCCTAGACAAAACATATGAGCAGTGCCCTAGCTAAGATATTAAAATAGTCCTGGGCGATTTTCACGCCAAGCTTGGAAGGGAAGACATCTTTGGTGGAATAATCGGGAAGAACAGCCTGCACGACAACACTTCAGACAATTGATTCAGGCTCATAGATTTTGCTGTGGGGCGAAACGTCATGGTAGCCAGTACGCGTTTTCCACACCTCAACATCCACAAAGGAACTTGGACTTCTCCAGATCAATCTACCATCAACCAGATTGACCATAACCATATTGCGATCGACGCCAGACACGCTTTCAGCATTATGGATGTACGAACTTTCCGAGGAGCTAACATCGACTCGGACCACTACCTCGTTGTAGCCAAGGTAGCACTTCGGATTTCCAGACCCAAAGCAAAACAGGGAGGTGCTGGGAGAAGGTACAACGTCGAACGGCTACAATCGCCAAATCCTTTTCCGACCGAGTTACAAGTTATCTGCCGCCAATACAATGTATCGAAAACGAGTGGCAACAGTGCCAAGATGAAATCAGAGAAGCAGCCTCTGATGCGCTGGGTTTCAAACAGCCACCAACAAGGAACCCCTGGTTTGATGAGGAATGTCGGCAGGCAAATGCAGCCAAACAACAGGCACGCAAAGCGGCGCTGCATAAACGGACGAGAGCTGCTCGTGAGCTCTATGAGCAGAAGAGGCGAGAGGAACGCTGATTTCTCAGAAGGAAAAAGAGAGGGCATGAGAAGCGTGCGGTCAAAGATGTGAGAGGTATAAAAGCAGGAATGAGGTTCGAAAGTTCTATGAACAGTTGAAACGAAATTCACAGGTACATAAACCTAGAACCGAAGGCTGCAAAGGCGAATGTGGAAACATCATAGTGGAACCGCAGTCAATGCTGAGGATATGAAAGGACCACTTCTGCAGACTGTATAACGGCGACGAAGAACTGAATTCCGCTGTCACGCAGGAATTCAGTTATATAGACGACGAAAGCCAACAATCCCGTCCTCCCGATTTAGACGAAGTAAAGATTGCCATATCTAAGTTGAAGTCTAATAAAGCGTCTGGAGCGGTTGGCTTGAATGCCGAACTCTTTAAAGCAGCTGGAGATAAGTTGGTTAGGAGCATGCACCAACTTATCTGTAAGATATGGTCGGAAGAAAGCATGCCCGATTAATGGAACCTCAGTATTGTTTGCCGATCCTGAAAAAAGGAGACCCTCTAAACTGCACCAACTATAGAGGAATCAGTCTACTTAACATCTCCTATAAAATCTTTTCTGCCGTAATATGTAAACGTCGAAAGCCCATTGTCAACAACCTGACAGGTCCTTATCAGTGTGGTTTTAGACGAGGAAAGTCCACCGTTGATCAAATATTCACATTACGGCAGATCCTGAAAAAAACCCAAGAACACCAAATCGACACCCACAATCTTTTCATCTATTTTAAGGCCGCATATGACAGCATATACAGGGACGAGCTGTATAGAGCCATGTCTAGTTTTAGCATCCCTGCCAAACTCGTCCGTTTGTGCAGGATGACTATGGACAATTCACGCTGCTCCATAAAGGTTGGAAACAACTTAACAGAACCTTTCGATGTCAAAAAAGGTTTTAGACAAGGTGATGCGCAGTCATGTGATTTTTTAACATCGTGCTTGAAAGAATAGTGCAGAGCTCACACGTCAACACTAGACGCACTATCTTTCAAAAGTCTTTCCAATTACTGGCATATGCTGATGACATTGACATAATCGGAAAAACTCAGCGTGATGTCAATGGGGCTTTTGTGAGTATTGAGGCAGAGGCTGCAAAAATGGGTTTAACGGTTAATGAGGGCAAAACAAAGTACATGCTGTCGTCAAGAAAGAACATACAACACCGACGTCTTGGTCAAAACGTCACCATCGACAGACGTAACTTTGAGGTAGTCAAGGACTTCGTCTACCTAGGCTCCGCTGTAAATGCAAAAAACCACACCAGCGCTTAGATCAAACGCAGAATAACTCTTGCTAACCGCTGTTTCTTTGGACTAAGAAAGCAATTGAGTGGTAAAGTCCTCTCTCGAGGGACTTTGTCGACTAGTGTAACAGTTCGACCCTTCTTACGTCTTTGTTACCTTGTTTGTGAGTAACAAGCCTTTAAGAGGTTCTTTTAATCTCACGTTTAAAAATGTTTATATTCTGATTCAAATTCTTCGTAACCTCTTTTAAATGTTCGCCAACCAATATTCAGGTTTCCAAATAAGCTCTACCAGAAGAGCTTAAAAGCGTGCGAGATGAAGTAAAATCAAATGCAAACTTCTTCAATCCCTGCAAAAATGAAATTAAACACAATTTTTCTGATGGTTTGATTTTGAAAGTACAAAATAAAAAATACTTTATTTGTTTTTGTTTTTTTTTCTTTGAGTTTTGTTGTTCATTGTTTGATTCTTTTTTATTTTTTGGAAGATGGAGAAAAGGTTTATTATGAGATGTACAATATATTTTCATTTTCTGCACAACTGCACATAATGTCCATAAGATATACACATAATTATGTTTCATGTATTTTACTACTTTATATCTCTTAGTTTTTGTTTTTAAAGTCAAAATGAATTTAAAAAAAATAATAAAATTTAACAGAACAATAATTGTTTTACATAAATACTTTTCATGTTTCATTCTTATGTTTTCCTTAAATTTGGCAGGTTATACATTTAAAAAAAAATAATATTTCTTTCTATTCAGTTTTTAAAGAAGAAATGCAATTTTAATGTAAATAAAAAAGAAATATTTATGTCTATGGCATTGAAAAAGAAAAATAATAGTAAAAAAAAAACAAGCAGTACTCTATTCTTTCGCTTATATTAATAATAATTAATTCAAATTTGTATTCTTGTTTTGTTATTTAACTGCAACTCAGTGCTAAGGCTTCATTTTTAATATGCGCTGAAAGAATAAAGCACACTTACTTTAAATTCCATAAATTTGTTTAAAATTAAAAACAAAATTAAAAAAAAAAAAACTGAAAATTTGTATTAAAATCGATAAAATAAAAAGAAGACAAAATATTCTTTATTAAGTTTAAAAATGCTTTTTGTTCTTTTATTCTGTACTTTACAAATGTTTGATTATTTTGCATTATTTTGTTTTTATTAAATTTGATTTTATTTTATTTAATTATTGTTAATTCATATCAAAGAAAATGGTGTTAATTGTTTCTTTCTCTTGATTTTTTTTTTTCATTTTGTTGTTTTGTTCTTTTTTTTCATTATTATTTATTGTTTGTTTAAAGCTTCCGTTTTATAAATATTTTGTTTTTCTTTTTATAACATTTTTTATAATTGCCATTTTATATTTTTTGTAGCAAGATGTGATGTGAATGTGTGTGGAAATACATAATAGAAAACCATAGTTTTGGAGCACCGATTTATATATATATACACATACATATATATACATACTATATATATATATATATTTTTGGTTGTCTAAACAAAACAAAACAAAAAATAAAAGCGTACGTTAAAAACGTAAGATACAAAAAAAGATACATGATTCATTATATGAAAAATTATAAATTTTCTATTTAACTTTTATTTATTTTTTAAATTTATTATTCATGATGAAATAATTTTCTCTTATTGATACATATACATATCTATTTATTTGGCGTATTTAAACTTAGTGTTAAAATACAATTTATTGGTATGAAGAATTTGTACTAGGATGACAGCAGATAGAATTTTTTGTATTTTTATTCGTTTGTTTCATGTCAAGATGAATTATTAGGCTCATTTTCTAGTTGAAAATAGGATACAATTATAAATAAACAAAAAAAAAATTATAAAGTACATTGGAAATTTACTGCATGAGTTTTTTAACTTACATAAAATTGCAGTTATTTAAAAGCTTAAGGGAATTTAAATATTAATTGAGCTTGAGCTCTACAGAAACCGGGCGAGAAGTTTAAAATATATTTAATGGTTTGAAAAATGTGCTTAATCGGTGCTCGCTTAAGGAAAAAGATACGAAAACAAAATTGATCGTATCTGATCTTAATGATCTTTTTATAATCAGAATTGAGAGGTAACTTAAAATCCGCTAAAACTAAGTTTCTTCTGTTTTTTTTTACTTAACGACGCACGTGAGACTGTATCTTCTCAGTTCTCAAAAAAAAGCAGATATTACTCTAGCACAACGATAAGTCTTCCCCGAGCAAATCACATAAAATATAAAAAATAGCATTTTCAGCTCTCTTAAGCTTTTAATATAAACAAAAAAAGAAGCGTGTAATATAACTACGCGAAGCCAACCAAAGCAAAAACATCTCGAGCCTTTTTTATATTCAAGCATTGATTTATGTAATGTATGTACGTATTTTAAAAAATATCATTAAAAATTCTTATTTAGGATTATTTTGTACAACTAGGTTTTTAAGATCTTCGAAAAAGCTTAAAGCTTTTCTCATTTTATTTAATTGTTTCTCTTTTTTTTGTTTTAAATACATTTTGATACAGTTTTGTGCACATTTTCTTTTTTGGCATTTTAATTTATAGCCTATAATTAATTTATTCTGTTGCGAGAGAACCAATCAATATAACACAGATCGTTCTCATCAGAGACAAGAGAGAGATAGAGAGAAGATATCTTTTATTTTTCTATAAAATTTATGTTGTGTAATGTTAGAGAAGAAAGCTGCCATATTTTTTTTAGTTTTTAAAGTTTACTTAATTCATTATGAAATGTTTATGTTCTTATGATCTAGTCAGTCAAAAACAAAGACACTTTTTATAGTCGTCCTGCTATAAACCACAAGTTTTCTTATTATTTTCTTTTCATTTATTTTATTTCTTTTAAACATATTAAGTTTTTTTTTTTGTTTTTCTTAAATATTTTTTTTTTATTCACACATCACATCTTAAACTTCTTTGTTTTGGTTTTTTTTTTTAAATATATAAAAATATGTTTTAAAAATTACTTGTTTCCTTTTAGAAAATGAACAATGAAAATTAAAAGAATAATAAACCCCATTTTGAATGGCGTTTCATATCTGTACAAAAAATAAAGGAAAACAAAAACTAGGATACAAAATTAACAATTAAGAACAAAATTTCATAAATTTTTTTGTTTTTTGTTTTCGTTTTTGTTTTTTTTACAGATCACTTGTTTTTTTTTGGTCTCGAATATTTTTTAGATTCCAATTGTTTTTTTAAGTAGTTTGATAAATTTTGTAATACTTTCTAAATTTATATAAATTTAGAAGAGAAACAAAATACACAATAGAAAAAGGTACATAAATACAGTTTGTTTTAATTTTTTGTTTTTGCCAGCCTACGAAACATCCTCAAAATAGGGTTTAAACAACATATTTTGAGGAAGCTTTTTTTTATACACAAAACAACAATTATTGAATTATTTTAGGATTTACTTTAATTTTTGTTTCTTTTATTTGTTAAAAAAAAATAGAATATAATAAAATAATAAGATTTATCTTTTATTTATTCTTAAAAGAATTCGAAGAAAGAAAGAAAAAAGAAAATATTTAAATAAAAAAATCATGGACCTTTATTGTTTCCTTTCTTTACATAAATATTTTTGTTTAATTTTTTATTAGAATTATTATTATTAATTTTCTTTGTTAAATCAAATCTTAAGCTTTTTATTCTTCTTTTCTTTTTGTTTGACTTCTTGTAAAAAAAAACTAAAAATTGATTCTCACATCAGAGTGTCCTTCGAAAAAATATAAACAAAAAACAAGTCCGTTTTCTGAAGTCTTGATAATCAAATGAAAAAATCTTTTCTTGTGAACTTAAAATTGTAGTCCTTGTGCAAAACATAAAATGTGTTAAGTATTAGGTGAGAACTTTGTTACCTATAGAACTTTCTTTCTCAAGACTTCAGATGAGTAAGATAAGGATATGTTATGGACTTCAAACTAAATTAGAAACAAAACAAAAAAAAAATAACTCTTGATATTTCGGAGTCTACGGAATGCTCGCATTCTAGAGAAAAATCGATAGTCCCAAGAAAAAGACCAAAAGGTAGACCCGGGAGGTGCATAAAATACTCCACCTGAGCGAATTAAATTTAAGAAAAAAAATGTTTTTTAAAGTAGGTTTCTTTGTTTAAACAAAATACAAAAAATTTTGTTTGTCAAGAGTTGGTGTTTTGAAAAATACACGAAATAAAATTTAAAAAGAAAAGTGAACAAAAATGTCACTTTGAGAGTTCACAAATGAAAACAAAAAATAATAAAATAAAAATAAAAGAAAAAAACCTTTCGATTAATAAAATTTTAATTTAAGAAAAATATTCTTTTTCTTTCCGATCTTTTGATCGACACAGTCGTCATTTTGTTGTCATTGTCTCGTCGTCTTCGTCAACTTTGTCGTCGTCATCATCATCGTTGAGTTCGGTTCATATATATTTTTGTTTTTTTTAAAAAAGTTTTGTTGTTATTGTTGTTGTTGATTTAACAAAAAACATTGGCAATAAAATTTTTTGTAAATGAGAAATTGGTCCATGAGTCGAAATTTGGATTGAACTTTAGAATTTGATTTGATGCTGCATTTGTAGTTGATGCTACTGCTGCTGCTGCTGTTGCTTTTGCTACTGACGATGATGATAATTTCGATGATGATGTGGATGAAGTTTTGGTGGCATTGGTGGAAGTTGGTGTCGATTTTGTTGGTGGTGTGATCGATCTTGGGATGGAATTTTTATTGTTGTTAATTTTTTGTGATGTTGCTGCTATTGACAGAGACACGGATCGTGTTTTCTCACTTGGAGAAATTGTTGATGATGATTGTTGTGGTTGTTGGTGTTGTGTTGCTTTTCCAGCAGCAGTTTTGGTTTTGGGAGAGGAAGGTGGGGCTGCTGGGGGAGGTGTTACCGGCTTTTCTTTGGCAGTTTTAACTGCTGCTCCAGATTGCTGTTGCTGCTGCTGCTTTATTTGAATCACAGTATTTGTATTTGTTGTTGATGATTGTTGGTGTTGTTGTTGTTGTTGCTGCTGATGTTGATTAGTATTACAGGTAGTGCTCTGTGATTTGGTGCGTGTGCGCAAATTGTTGGCTTTCTTCAGCTGCTTATCGCTGCTGGCGTTAGTCACTGGCGCATTCTTCTCTTTTTCTTTATCTTTAAGTTGTTGCTGTTGTTGTAGCTGCTGCTGCATTTGCAGTTGTTGTTTTTCTTTGCGAATCAAGTCGAATGAGCTTATCACATTGTGTTGCGGCTTGCGGCTAGTCCATTCGTCTGAGTATAAACTACTCATATTGGTTGTACCGCTTTGGCTTTGACTGTGGAACAGTTGTCTTTTAGGTGGAGCCACAGATGGAGCTGCTGCTGCTACAACATTATGAGATTGTTGAATTTGCACCTTAGCATGTTTATTATTGTTGTTATTATTGTTGCCGCCTCCATTATTATTATTGTTATTTATGTTATTGTTATTATTATTATTGCTGGCCTTTGTACCACCTTGGTTGGATTTATTATTATTTATATTACTATTTGTATTGTTACTTATATTTAACTTAATACCATCGATATCACCCATAGATTTGTGGCGTTGTCTTTTATTATTACCACGATTGCAATTATTATTGGCATTGCTCTGGTTGTTGTTACCGTTGTTACAATTGTTGTTGTTCTGATTATGGTTATTATTATTATTATTATGAATTTTATTATTATTATTATTGTTGCTCACAGATCCGTTTCCATTATTATTATTTAAGGCAATATTCTCATTGTAAATTCGCACATTACTACTTAAACCATTATTATCCATAATATTATCTTTTTTACAATTATTGTTATTTAAATTATTATTATTATGATGATATTTTGACATCATTAACATTGATGTGGGTGATGTGTTTTTTGAAATAATTATCACACCACCGATGCCACCGCCAACAGTTGGTGGTGATGTGGATGATGTTGTTGTTGTTGATGATGAAGCTTGTAAAACTGATCCTGCAACTCCTGCGTGTGTTGTTGTTGTTGTTTTTGTTGCTATTGATGATGTTATTGCTGATGTGGTTGTTGTTGTTGTTGTTGAATTTGAAGTTGTACTATTATTATTAAAATTATTAATATTATAATTAATTATATTGGTGGGTGGATATTTGCGACGTGTTTCGATACCAGATCGATTGTCATTCACCCATTTTTTGAGTCGCTTCACAAATGGCATTATCATAAAGAATGAATTGGCATTTAGGCCAAGATTAGTTTTTGATATGGCATCGTTTTTATTTATTGGTAACGAATCGATTGGGAACCAATCACAGCATTTGATTTCATTGCGAGTACGCGGTGAGAATTGTGTTTGCAATGGAACATTACGTACAATATATAAGCGTGTATATTGATAATTGATAACAGCCTCAATATAATCATTTGGTACAATAAGCCCCGTTATATCGTAGCCAGTTTCTTCATATACCTAAGAGAAGGAAGACAAACATTTTAAATTAAATATAGAAACAAAACAAACTTTTACTGATTAGAGCAAAAGATTAAAATAGCTGTATTAAAATGGATACTTTGTCAAGTAATATATAGAATAACTTTTATTGCATTTGTGATGTGGGAAATTGATTGTATCCAGGATTTAAAAAAATCTCAGTTGAAGCAAAACCCAAACGTTTCCCTGTGCTGTTTTTTTTTACAAAAAAAAAAGATTTTTCTATAAGATTTGTTCGACTCCTTTTAATCATCTTCTTCTGGAAAACAAAGTTTTGCGTCTAAACTTACATCTATTCAATTAAACATTGAATCAATAATAATTACAGAAAGAACACATATCCCTTCTTGAATTAGGTGAGGTTTTCATCCAGCAACATGTTCTCCCACATCGTAAAATTTAAGTAAGGCCAAGGAGTTTATATGGCTATTGAGTTTACAGCGTACGTTGATTTATAGCTAAGTTAAGCTTACGAGGTGACGTGAAAATGTTAAAGATAGAGTTTTTTTTTTTAAATTCATAATTTAAGGTTTCTACGTTTTTTTCTGTATGTTTTTAAAATGTTCTCATGGTCTACAATTTAGCTATTAAGATTTTCGGAATAATTTACTAAAATCTTCCCTGGTGCTGTTTTATTGGTAATGACTTTAATTTTTATCACATGCAATGGGGCTCAAGCTTACAGCAACAAAGGGTAAACGGCTATAACAAGAAAATCACATATACACTGTCAACTTTATTCTTCTGGTTCGCTGATGATGTATTGGCCATCCAGTTCTAACAAAATACCGTACCTTATAGGTTTGTTCTTAGTTAAAGGTATTAAAGATATCATAATTATAAGTGTTAATTGTAATTACTATTTATCGTCAGAACATACTCCAATAATGTTTTCACTAAGTTAAGCAGAAATAATAGAAACACTAAGCTTGTGTTTAGAGTTGAGAGATAAACATGCAACAAATTGAAAGATTTATAATCAAGTTAAACAATTTATTTATTTATGCAAAATTCTGCTTGAACTATTTAGAACTCAAAAGAAACAAAAAAATAAATATCTTATCGAAGGAAATGGGAAGCTACGAAGATACGGCAGTTTTAATCCACCTCAACAACGAACAAAAAATAATCAGTGACTTTAAAAATGGTTCACTAAGTGGATCCCTGAAAAGTCTGACGAAGAATACTTGCAACGAATATTCTTTATAGAAAGCAGATAAGTTTGTTGATACGAACAAATAATGTGAAATACCTTTTGTCACAATCAAAGAAGAAAGAAGCATAAGTTATTTAATAAAATTCGTCTTCAAAACAAAACTGCAATTTATAATAAATTTGCCTTAAACTAAAATATGTACCACATCATTGGCAAATTACAAACAATATAAGTCACCAACAAAAGTAAAATCTTACGACCATTATTAATTCTGAAATGATAACGTTTGGCATTTAAGACTTGAATACAAACTGACTGTCAGTACCACGCAATAGTGACATCCTACTTTACGAACCGACTCTTTTAACACGTAACAAAAGAAAATTCAAACCGGTGTACCACAAGGAAATGTCCTAGGACCAACCTCATTCCTCATTCGTTTTTATAGACAAAGAATTTCAGTGGACATCAACAAAGCCTCATGAGCTGATGTTCTAAAAACTGTGGGCGAGTTTTAAAACTATTTACTTTCCCAACTTAATTATAAATATTAAGAAAGAAAAATGATTTATCAATCTTTCATAGATAAGTCATACGAATCTTCCGAAGGTGACTCAAATTTCAATAGGCGTCATTGACAAAATTATAAAACTTTCATGTCCAGAATCAAGAAAATACCAGGGACAAATTCTTAAAAGTAAAGAAAAATAGTTAAACGTAGATTGCGAAAAACAAGCAAAAAATCATTCGGATGATTGAAAGCTTTAAAAAAAATCAGCTGCCATTTCTTCAAAAAAATGTATATGTAGCGATTAATGGAACAAAACCAAAAATCAGTTTCAAACTAAATATCGATTTATTGCATAATCACTTCAAGTTACTTTTGAACCCAGAGAGTCATACGCTTCCTATCCAATACGCTAAACCTTCGTACTCGAATGATATATTGGATAGTGTCATAACTCATGACGAAGTTAAAACCGTAATAGTAAAATTGAAGGACGGAAAAGCTTCAAGACCTGATGGTATACCACTGGAATTCTTTAAATATGGAACAAAAATAATAACTTTAAATTTAACATCGGCTTTCAGTAAAGTTTACTGGAATACTAGCAGAACAGTTAAAAATTCCTTAATTTTTCCCATACATAAGAAAGGCAACATTCATGATCCATTCAACAACCGTGGGATATCCTTCCTCAACGCGACCTACAAGATATTCGCAACAATATTAAATAACCGATTGACCCGTTGGATTCATGATAATAAGTTGTTTGGGGAATTTAATGCAGGTTTTAGAAGTGGCTACTCCACTATCGACAATATTTTTGTACTGTAGATACCGGCAACCTCTATTAAACAAAAAAAAAAAGAAGCTCTACGTATTTTTTGTCGATTTCAAGGCAGCTTTTAATACCGTTGAACGCCGATCACTATTCTTCAACCTTTACAATTATGGGCTTATACTAGATAACATCTATGACGAAAATAAGGCAGCTCTCCGCCGAAAAGTCGGAGAGCTTCGAATCGAATATGGGAGTCAAGCAAGGATGCAATTTAAGCCCAAATCTTTTTGCTTTGTTCATAGAGGACCTGATCGAATTTTTCCTGGTGGAGTGGAAATATCGAGGACACTCATCAAGGCCTTGCCTTTTGCAGATGACGTCAAACTGTTTTCTTACTCGCCCGAAACCCTACAGTTGATGATTAACCGACCAAATGTGTATTGCCGGTTATGGAAAAGTCAATTTGAGCAAATTCAAGGTGATGATATTCTGGAATGGTGCTGGTAGAACAGCCAGAAATGCGAATTCGCACTCTGACTGAGAACCTATCGATGTTGTTAAAACCTACAGATATATAGGATTTACCATAACAAGCAATCTTTATATGGAAACACACCTAAAAGAGAAGCTGAATAATTAATCTAAAAGTGCAATATCCGCAACATGGAAGAAATGCTTCTCAAACCAGTCAATATCACATAGTGTTAAATATAAGGTCTTTGTTGCAGTGGCGGAATCTATTATGATGTATGCAGCAAAGCTATGGGAATGGGACAAGTTTGAAACGGTGGAAAAACTTTAGAGGTTCGATGCTTTCGAGACAGGACTATCACCGCTCTTCATCGCAAATATTAAATGTCATATTGATTATATCAAAAAAGTTTTTTATATGCCAGATGAAAGACTCCCAAAAAATCTGGCATTGAGAAGAAAAATCTGTGATATAAGAAGCTAAAAGACCATGCTGCCTACTGTAGAACGGACTTTCGAATAGTTATTAAAATGGTAAATACTGCTATGACAACCTCCGGAATCTAATTGCAAATTTAGTTCAAAAACTGAAAGTCGACGCTATTAATGAAGCTACATCCTCGGTGCATAGATCAACGTACAACCATCTAAATCACAATTCATGCGAACGTAACTAGTTTCGAAACGAGAACAAACAGGAGCTCATATCGGCAATTTTCAAAATGTGAGGAAAAATTATAAGTCTTAATTATATACCACATCGGAAGGATCTGCCTATCTACTGCAGCCTTCGTAACTTAAAAGTAAGAGAAGATGTTATACATTTCATAGGAAAGTGACAATTTTATGTGAAATACGCAGAATCACCAGAAGAAATAGTCGCCCTCCTAAACTGTGAAGGAAACGTAAATCAATTATTTAATTATTTTCAAACTGCAATGTCTTACCGCGTCAAATTATAAGCGAATCCTTTTAAAACAGTAATTTATTTAATTTAATATTCTAAATGCTAATTCAAACAAAAAAACTTCAATTAGATAAACATTGTTAATTTTTAAACAGAAGTCAATCATAGCCAAACCTTAACGATTTTACTAAATTATTTTTGTAAACAATGTACACACATATGTATAGAAACGAATGCTAATAAATCGAATTATCTATCTATCTATTGTAGATATGTCCTGACTAAACGTTGATTTTATTGCGGTAAGACTCTCACACTACTTAGTTTTGTTCAGGATTCTACATTACCTATTTTTTAATTTAAAAATACAAGGTGTCTCAAAAATAAGTTCACATTTGCTTATCTTATTACGCGAAAGCAACTATTCTGAGGGGCGCGGGGGTATGTCAGTCGGTAGTCTTGGGAATTTAGTCGCTATGGAGCGTTTCTTTGGTGCGGACCGTGCGTTGTGCGTACATGAGTTTTACAAAAACGGCAATTCGGCGACTGTAGCGCGTAGAAAATTCTGCAGTATTCGACATATTCGTCACTTATGTAAATGATGCGCCTAGCACTCGACTCATTGCAAAATGGGTTGAGAAGTTTGAAGAGACTGGGTCAACTCTGGAGAAACCGAAATCTGGGCGGCCAATAACATCAAGAACAGCCGAAAACGTGGACAGTGTTACTCAGTCTATTCGAGATGATCCAAACCTCTCGACTCGGAAGCGTGCTGTTGCTTTAAATGTGCACAGATCTTCATTGTGCCGCAATTTACACAAAGATTTAAAGCTGCACCCGTACAAAATTCAGTTAGTGCTGTTGCTTTAAATGTGCACAGATTTTCATTATGCCGCATTTTACACAGAGATTTAAAGCTGCACCCGTACAAAATTCAGTTAGTGCAAGAACTGAAGCCTCAAAATGCTGGTCAGAGGCTTGCCTTTGTTAATCAGATGATTGAGCGCTTTCCAACGTTCACCAACAATTTGTTTTCCGATGAATCCTATTTTCACCTGAATGGGCATGTAAACAAGCAAAATTGACGTTACTGGAGTGCAACCAACCCAAAACAAAAACATCAGAAACCGCTGCATTTACCCAGTCACCGTATGGGCAGCGATGTTGGCGCGAGGAATTGTCGGCCCTTACTTTTTTGAAGATGGAAGGGGACGCACACTCACAGTGAATTCAGAACGTTATGTGGAGATGTTAGACGAGTTTTTCGTACCCCAACTGCAAAAATTTCCTGGTTACAACCAAAGAACATGGTTCCAGCAGAATGGAGCAATTTCACACACGTCCAACAGATCTCTGCCTCGAGTTCGAGAAATTTTTCCGAACAAATTAATCTCCAGGCGAGGTTACATAAATTGGCCTCCACGGAGTCCTGATTTAACGCCTATGGATTTTTTCCTGTGGGGTTATGTCAAATCAAAAGTTTACGCTAATAAACCGACAATTCCCTGGCACAATTAAAAGAAAAAATTCCGTCATGAAATGGCAGCAATCACGGAGACTACCTCCCGAGCTGCCATAGGCAATTTTAGTTCCCGACTAAATGAATGCCGAGAGCGCAACGGTTTACATTTGGACGATGTTATTTTAAAAAAATAAATTCCCAAACAGTGTACTTCAATATAAAATAAACATTTTTTCAATAAAGCTAAGACTTTTCTTTTAAAAAAAAGATTTAAATGTGAACTTTCTTTTGAGACACCTTGTATAAAAAATAATCCATTTCTGTATGTAATTGATTACAGTTTAATTAAACTATTTTTATCGTGGAATTTTCGTTTTTGAATTGTTTCAGTTTAACAATAAACCCTCCACATTTACTCTTGTCAGTCAGAAATCTTACTTGTTATTTAATCAACTGGTTAATTTCTCTTCATCTTAAACACTTTTATAATAATGCACTTAAAACAATTTTTCTGAACAAAGTTTCTAAATCAAATCCACATCTGATATAACAAGAAATGTTAAATCAGTAATTAAGCTTTACTTTTACCGAACGTCGCGAAAACTACGGAGAACTAGAAGCTTTTTAAAATGCTGCTGGAAATGGGTTACAAAAAAGGTATTGGCACCTTTTTCAAAGGCTATTTGGTTTGATTTGAAATCCTGTTTTATGTAACACCTGTTGATAATTCTCACTTTGAGGTGAATCTATTTTATTTATTTAAGGATATTACTTGCTTATCGAATAAGTTTGATGCAATGAATTCAGGACTTTTGATTAAATTTAAATCAAATAAAAAAATATTTACCTCTCTTGTGGCACAATGTACTGGATCTTCGGTTTCATTAACTTTCCCTTTAGGAAAGCCCCATGAGCTCTTTGCCCAATAGGATTGCACAAGTAACACATAACTGAGATCTTCCGATATCAAAATAGCTCCATAAGTAGGAACAGATAGTTTATAATTTTTCCAGTCTTCTAAAATTTTATCGATTGTTGACAAATGTTTTCGAAGAAATGGAATATGCTATAAACAAAATAAAAAGAAAACCCAAATAAAATTTCAAATATATAATTTATTTGTTTTATTTTTTTACCTGAAATAATTGCATAGCAAACTGCTTAATGCCGCACGGCAGCAGTTTCTTCTCTTCAATTGCACAAAAGAAATCCAAATAGAACCAGTGTGCCAATTCGATTTGAAAGCATATCCGGATTAGATCGGTGCGTTCATCATCAGGCACATTAATGATGAAACGACTGGCTAAATCGTCAAGTATATCGGACGGAATTGCATTGTTCTTCGATAATGATGATGAATTTGATGTTGTTGATGATGATGATGATTGTGCTGCTGCTACTACTGCTGATGTTGTTGTTGTAGATGTTGATGGGACAACTGATAAAACTGCTCCTGCCACTGCTACCGCTGAAACTATTGTTTATTATTTTAAATATTTTTCTTTTGTGTTCAATGTTTTGTCTTAAGCTAAGTTATGGTAAAATAAATTTGATTGTTTTGAAAAAGCAACATCGATGCACTTAAAAGACTGGGATAATAAAGTTTTTGGCAATTAGGACAGTCTCTTGGATCTCAACAATCCCAAATGTTTTTGCCAAACATATAAAAAATTAGTTCCAGAAATTGTTGTTTTTGTCTCGTAAGAGAATAAGAAATTCCTCACAGCAAAAATACTTAGTGCAAGAATAAAAGACATATTGATGTGATCCTACTTCAACCACGTTTCTTCAAATTTGTTTGAAAACATACACAAATCCTAAGAATTTTCAGGAAAAACTGTCACTTAAAAAAATATGAAGTTTGAATGAAAGTAATTTGTTGTTTTGTAGGAGAAGACACTTTGTTAAGAAAATCGAACAAATGTCTACTCTTGCCTGAAATTCATATAGAACCATATTTATTTTCAGAGTCCCAAAAATAAATAAAGCTTTTGGAAAGTTGTCTAAATTATTCAAGCCAATCAATGGATGCTTTATCCAGCCTTAAAAAATATAATTTTAAGTTCAAATTTGGTTACTGTTATTGTATAACTAAGCTGAAAGTGATTTTTCTTTTACGTGTGTTCCTGTATTTTTCGTACATAGACGATTTTTGTTTGATTGTGCTGTGGGTTGTATTTAATTTATAAATTTGAACTGTATCTTGTTAATCATAGTTTGTAAATCAATATTGTAAAAAAGAATCCATACGTTAAACTCTTAATCATGGATATTGCTTATCAGCATGTTTTGATTGATAAGCGCTTTACAACTTACGTCGTGAAAGTCAGAACTTAAAATTGTCTCATTGCCCCTTATACAGGGTGTAGCACAAGTAACGTTATAATTTATTGAATAATTAAATAAGGTCTTAGGTCCAAATAATGAATTAATGAGACAATAAAATAATGTTAATCTTAAGAATAACTTTTTTAAGGCTCTTCAACGTGAACTTGTTCAATTATGAGTGCATTAATTGAAAACTTTGATTATTCAGGGTGGCTTATATTAAGCTCCCTTAATACGTATCAAAAACGTACTATACCAATTTGTCTAGCGTTTATTCAGCATTTAAAAGAAGTGAGCGTTTAAAACATATTTTTAATTAAAACGTCATAAAAACCCTAATCGATTTTTGTATTTATTTATTTTGTTACATATGTATGTATGTATATTTCATCAAGTAGAGTACACAGTTCTTATAGAAAACTTATTACAAAATTACAAATAATAATAATAAACTATAACAATACAAATTATAAATCTCCATAGCTCAAAAAAACATTGAATGTGACTTAAAAATATCTCTACTAGAACATTGGAAAAAATCTACATTTTCATTTTTACACACTGAGTTTGCCTGTCTTAAACAACGGGAAATTGGCTCATGTAGGTCTGTGTTGAGGAACACGGAAGGTATCAAACACTCTTAAAGTATACCCTGGACAATTAAAACAAATTTTACTTAGCAAAAATGGACAATCAATTTTAGAATTTATTAAGTCTCTAATAAACATTGCATTATAATATTTTTGTCGAATTTCAAGACTTTGTAGTCCGAAAAGCAAACATCGGGCATCATATGAAGGACGAGGAATATTTCAACGTAATAGATAAAACATGTATCTATAAATGCATTTTTAAATTCTTTCTAGTCTATTTGAGGGAATGGAATAAAAAGGATTCCACACTATACAACCATATTCCAAAATAGTCCTCACGTATGAGAAATACAGAATCTTAAGAGTGAAGGGATCCTTAAATTCCTTCGAATTTCTTCTAACAAATCCTAACATAGAACTTGATTTGGCTACTAGATAGTCTATGTGACTATTAAAATTGAACCTAATGTCAAATATTACACCTAGATCCTTCTTTTCTTTAATTTTATCAAAATTCGTATTTCCTAAATATTATTCAAAACATATAGGTGATGAACGACTTCCAAAACTTTACAAAAACGGCCAATGCAACTTCTACGACCAATCATGTGATCACCTAAGGTCGGTCAGAAGCCCTAACAAAAAAAAAAGTCCTGACAGAACAAAGGAATGGGAGGTATGTATCTGGAGGCTGAACATTTACTTTACACTGTTGAATAGGGACTCATCTTTGTATGGTGCGAAATTATGAATACAGTGTCGAGCATAAGTCATGGTACGCAAAGTGCTCTTATTAAAAGCTTTGAAAGAAAAGAAAACTTAAGAACTTAATTTTCAGGCCTCAAGTTTTTTTTTATTATGAGCAAACCGTATTGTTTGTTTTACTAATAGAAACATTTTAAAAAGAAATTACAGGTCAGGAAAGAATCAACAATAATTGAGTGCCAAATTATAATGCAGAAATTAATAAAATAGTTGAAGGCCCCTAAAAATCGAGAGATTTTTGTTGCGATATAGAGATGAGTTTAAATAAAACAGTTTCTCCGTGTACAGTGTACTGATTTGGATTCAAGTCTTGCACACCTTGTAAAAAGCCGTTCGTAAGTGCATCAAATAAAAAGAAAGACTGAACTTTGCAAACGTGTACAAAAATAAATCAAATTAATTTTGGGACAACGTAATATTCTCCAAAGGATCGAAATTTAACATTTTTTGCTAAGATGCGCGCATTAGAGTGTGGAGAAAGCAAGGCGAAGCCTTCAATCCTAAAAACACAATAAAAACTGTGAAACACGGTGGTGGAGGTGTAATGGTATGGGTATGGATGTATGTCCAGTGGTGTCGGGAATTTGAAAATCATTGAAGGTGACACGCACCAAGGTTATATTGGCTGTCCAATATGGAAACGGACACACTTAGGCCAGTTTAATGGCCTATTGTCACATTAATTTTATGTTAACGTTCAATTCAATTAAATCTTAAATATCAAAGCACAGGAAAAATGTTTTAGCCAGTTTTATTATTTTATACTCCATAAATGCTATAATTGAATAGTAAAAGAGTATTTGCATTTGGTCTACCTAGTGCATACAATTGAGATATACGAAGTACAAGGTTGAAAAGCTTAGTACAAAAGCACCATTTTAGATTATGGTCACAGATCTACCTCTTTTTCAAAAATGATTTACGTTTTAGTTTATTCGTCTTTCACAGAACGTTCGTACGGTATTTATGATTAGTCCTTCTTTATACCCTTAGCGGACAATATAAAAGCAAAGTTTTTTTTTCTAATTTTTAGTAGCTTATGTAAATTTAACTCTAACGTTTCTATTTTTTTAATACCTAATCATTTGCGTAAGTCTTGTTTTTCTCGGTAGATTAGGTGCCACATAACGGTTTATCCATTTTGAGGGTTTAAAAGTATAGAACTGGAATTCTACATCTATCAAAATAAGTTATTAAACCCATTTTTTCAGTTGAAAGTCTCACATTTACGAAAATTGATCGCTTAACTATAGCAGAATGCAAACAAATTGTTAAAACCTACAACCTACAATTCTGGCACAGCCACACATCGTTCTTTAAGAGGAGATTATAAGTTTTACATAATTGTTAGCTAGGCAAGCAATTGGCAAAATTGTAAGACTGAATTTGTAACAAATATTGTAAGGCCTGTGCGTGTGCATCATCGTTTCACTCATACCACTGAAAATATCTCTACTTTAAGTGAAAGTGCTGCCGAAGACCCAAATGTGTCGATTCCCCGTTGTTCTCAAGAATTAGAACTGTCTTACAGCATATTATGGCGTATTTTGCATTTGAAACTACACCTACATCCATATAAGGTCCAGCTCACACAACAACTGAAGCCAGCTGACTGTTTACAACATCGTAAATACGTTGAATGGTTGATTCAATAACAGGCAGTGGACAGCAATTTTTGGAACAAAATTGTCTTCAAGGACGAAACCCTTTTCTCACTCATTGGGTATGTAAATAAACAAAATTGTTGTATTTGGGATTCTGAGAATACTCAAGTAATTAAAGAGAGGCCATAACATCTACAAAAAGTCACTGTTTGTTGACCGTAGGTGTGATTCGACGTAAATTCTTCGAAAACTACGTTGGAACGACTGTGATAACATCACCGTCAAATCGGAACGTTTTTGCCTGCTATTAAAGAATACGACATGGAGAATATGTGCTTTCAACAAAACGGTGTCACATGCCCCACAACTCGAGCGACCAAGATCATGCGATTCGACACCGCTAAACTTTGTGGGGCTACGCGAAACACGGCCTTTTATGCAGATACCTTTAACTCTTGAGCACTTAAAAACCAACATTCGTGAGGTTATGACTGAAATACCGCCCAATATGTGACACAAAAAGTATCCGAAAAAAGAATCAATGCTTGCAACAATTCACTTGGTGGTCTTTTAAACGATGTAGTGTTTCACTCTTAATGTCAACGTTCAAAATGTATAATAAAAGAGAAATATCATGAAAAAAATTATTTTCATGGGTTTTGTTTACGTTTACTTTTGAAACTCTTAGTTAAAAAATTCATACATATAACTTTTAATCATGCTTGTAGATAATCAATTGATTATGGTTGATAAGACATAGAGAAAGCACTTATTATTTACTCACTAGCCTTACCTATAAAGGGTGGCGCATAACTAAAATAAGGTAATTTGTGTTGTGGTTTGAAAACTTTTGTTTAACAATCGAACAACGCGTCAAAGTTAAATAAAACTTTCTATGATGATTCATACTTAGCAGCAACTTGACGCTCATAATAAGCAATGTTTATGGTGGTAATAATCGACCACGACCATAAGCTAGCAATTGAAAAAGTTGTCATGAAAATTGATGACAGTGGAAACTTTATTGATGATGTCGTTAGGCCTGTGGATCAGCTACTGAAGTATTATTGTTTCTGATGATCAGAGTTTTTTGGGATATGGGCTTGGGTTTGTAGTAATAAAACACGACGTAGACCTCTTTTTTTTTCTGGCGCTGCAATTGAAGATCATGATGACGATATGAAGTTCCAACAAGACAGTGGAAAAAGTCACAGAACTCAACCAATTTTAGCTTCATTGCATGCGAAATTTGATGGTCCAATAATTTCATGATTTGACGACTTCAATTATCTCTTAAGGTTCGCGGGATCTTACGTCTTTAGATTTGTCTATTTGCTACACGAAAGGCCGCCGTGTTTACTCTAATAATTTTCGACGCATTCAAAACCAGCATTACTCTTTTTAAGTAGGGATACCGGCCGAAATTTTCAAAAAGAAAATTGTTTAAAAATCACATAATATGAATTTTCCCAAAGTGAAAATGGTATAATTAAGTTATTATTATTATTAATTTTATTAAATGGTAAATAAATTACTAATTAAATAAATATTTAAACTAGAAATTAGCTGCCAGGGATATCTACTAGGGAAGTTAAGTTTTCTATTGTAAAAGATAAGAGATATGTACATAGGTAGTTATTATTGTTATTATTATTTTTTTTTTTATAGTTTACAATTTTTAAATTCGTTATTTTATTGTATATATTTGGTGGTCAAAATTTGTGATACAGTCAGAGCTTGATGTATAGCTTTAGATTTTTTTAAAGATATGTTGCTTTGATAGATTGCTCTGTCCCCGTTTGGATTTAGATTTTTGTATGAGTGGTTGTAGTTTGTCGAAGATTCTTTTTCTTTTTAACTTTCAGTTTTCTAGAAGTAAATTGATAGTATATTTTTTGCTTTTAATGGTTCTTTTTTCGCTGATTTGGCTTCTGCTTCGTTGAATTTGATTCTAACGTGGTCGGAAATGCAGATGATTTTTAAAGCTTCGGGATTTGGGATGAGATGGTGTCTTATTGTTTCTACTATTTCAATCGAGTTCGAAATGTTTTCTATAGCCTTTATAGTTGAAAGGGTATCCGAAAATATGACCCTTTTTCTTTTCTGGAAGTGTGTTATCGCTTGGTAACGCTTCGGCAGTAAAAGTGGATGTGTGAGCAGGTATTAGCCCTTTGGAGAGAACGGAACCGTTGGCTCCAATAACAGCAAACGAGGTGTATGTTTCCCCTTTGGATGCGTCTGTCCATCCAAGAGATTTGTGTTTTTGTTGTGTTTTTTACATATATGAAACAATTCGGATTTTGAACATGAAATAATCGAGCCCGAGTAATAACACCATTGAAGAATAGCATTTATATTAGAAGTAAACATATTTCCCAATTCGTGTAGGTCTTTAATTTTAGAAAAAATGATTAAATCGTCGGCATAGAGTGAGTGTTCGAGTGCCTATTATATTGCTTACTTCATTAAAAGCTAGTGGAGATCCTTGGGGGATGTCCTTCTCAAATTGGTGTGGATTTCAGTAGATGTTGCAATATTTTTTTCGCAAATTCCTATTAGAAAGATATGATTGTATGTATTTGCATGTTTTTGTTCCGATTTTCACATTACATTAAAAAAGTATGCTTCATTTAGTTTAACTTTTGAAACTTAAATATTATTGATCAAAATTTAATTTTTTTTAATTTGTTTAATTGTTTACGTACTTAAACTTTTAAAATTTTAGAATGTGTATAATGAAGAGACATCAAGAAGTAAAGCCCAGTTTTATTTTTAAAGAAACATAAATAATTTCCTGGTTTTTCAAAATGCTTCCATTACTACAACAATTTATCCAACGCTCCTACTTTTAACCTTCCGATGGCAAGTGGGGTCGCCCATCACCCCACTACTTTTTATAAAACCTCAAAAGAATACTTTTCTCAGTTACTTTTAATGTAAATACTTAATCTTTAATAAATTATAATAATTGATCTTTAGTTTCATTACTGTTTTTTTATAAAAGGTGATGGGACGATGAACAACAGCAGATGTAATTCACTAAGGCAAAAAAGCCTTGCCTTCGGAAGGTTAAAGCAACAATGACCTTTTTGACCTTTCCTTTTCTAAAAGGACTGTTGTGATTCGAAGGATTGCTATGGTCCAAAGAAATATTTAAGACCACATCGAAACTAACACCAATTAACTTTCTAGTTGGTAAAGTATAGACGGTCCTTGAAAATAATTTGACTACAGCTTCACTTTTCAAAAGTCACCTTTGTTCACACGAACCCTAAAAATGCAAGTCGATTACATATTGAGAGTTATGAAAATGAGCAATAATAGGCTTCCGAAGATAGTAGCGCTTTAAGTAATACGAACCAAAACAACTTGGTGTGCTGATTGGATAAATTTGGCAAGAGAATGTGGAATGGAATTTAACCTTTTGTCTAATAACCATGATGAAGCTTCTTTATACCAGCATATTTCAGCAGTGGACATAAAACAACGAGAGAAATACTTAAATGACGCCACAGGCAGCTCTACTGTCAATTAAACCACAACTTGGAAGAGATTAATTATTTTAGGGACGATAATATCATTGCCGAAATTTCAATGATGGTTAAATTGAGAGGTGAAGCTGAATTTTATACCTCATAGAGATGACTTACCAATTATATGCTCATTGTGCTATTTAAAGGTAAAGGAGGATGTTTTTCACTTTGTTTGAAGATGTCTAGTAAAAAAATAAGAAGGAATGCTTTTGGTAGCGAAATACGGACGCAAAATCAAGTTATTCTCTTGCTTAAAAATATGGAAGTTAAATTATTTTTCAATTCTGCAGCCTAGCTCTTCTCTTTAGAAGTAGAATTATAAATGAAAGTTTTTAAATATATTATTGAGCTATGTTATCTTTTTTATGATTTGTCAACTAGGCAGACGGCAGTAAAGCCATGCTTTTTGTTTGTGAACTTTATACAAAATTTTAATTAACGTTATCAAAATAAAAACCAATCTAATCTAAGAATCTAATATAACTTTTCAAAAGTTTAAAGCAAATGTTTAAAAAGTAAAGGGTTTTTTCAATAAAGGCGGGTAGATGTTGAAAATGTCAATCGTGGCGTTTATTGCATGGCACGTAGCGCCTTCCTACTGGAACCACATGTCATCTAGGTCCATATGGTTCCATTTAGAAGAAATTAAGTATCATCGCTCGCTGTTGACGGTGACCATCTCACTAACGTCGTTTTGAAAAAAGTACGCACCACAGTGGTGCGAGACCAAAAAAAAGATATGTAGCGCTCGCAGTTGAAGGTGACCGCCTCACTAACGTCGTTTTGAAAAAAATATGCACCAAAATGGTAACTTTTTGAGGATAAATTATCACCAGGTGTACCTCGCGTGGGTTGGTGTCGTCCCATATACAGAAATGTTGCTTGTTTTAACAGCCATTCATTCAAAAATGAGCCTCGTCACTAAAGATGATTTTTCAGCCGAGATTGAGGTCCTCTTCCGATCGATTTTAAGCCCAGTCAGCGAAAAAACGACGTTATCTATGGTCATGAACTCAGAGCTCCTTGCTCAGTTGGATCTTGTACGGGTGTAGGCATAAGTTATGAAGCAAGGCCGAGTTCTTGTGCAGGGCGAGGAATAGACTGCCTCGGGTTCTGCTGTACACTTTTACTGATCGCGGCTATGTTCTCGGGTTCTGCTGTACACTTTTACGGATCGCGGCTATGTTCTCGGCCGATCTTGTGTTCCTTGAACAAACAGACGTTGGCTGATTGTTTACTGAACCGGTCGTCTCAAATTTGGCTACCAAACGTTGAAGAGTCGACTATGAAGGACCACCACATCTACCGTAAAATTGGCTCAACGTTTGCATTAACGAACATTCATTTGTGATAACAAAGTTTTATCATTCTTATGTCCTGTCTAATCGTGTTGCTTTCCATGATAATTTGGCATAAACAACTAATAACAAACAAAAGATTTGACAGATCCCCTTTACATACAGAGTATTCAGTCAAAAATTCAATTATGTGCCATCGAATATCCAAAAATACAACAGATGATCTTAAGAAATAAATATGGAAAAATATTTGTGTTAAAAAAATTAACAACACGTGTTGAATAAGCACTTTTTAAGACAAGGAGAGCAGAACAACTATCAAAATTATGGCTTCCCTCTCCTGAAGGAAATTTGTACTAATGAAAATTTGGTTAATGCTGCATTTGCCCAGTTTGTCCCTTCCATATTTTTGCTTTCGGAGCTCTCTACCGAAAATATAAGCTGTATGGAGTTAAGGTATATACCTGCCCTGGGGGCTGATAACTAAGATTTTAATAAATGTAATGGAAGATCAAGCTTATTTAAAGGCACCAAACACTGCTAACCATTTAAGAGATATTGTCTTACAAACGTGAGATGTGACCATGTTTCCAAATCATAATTTAAATATTAATAAATATAAAGGTTAAAAAACAATCAAAAAATTTTAAGTGTTACTTCATCAATAATGAATCATAGCGTTACTTCTGCGACACCCTGTAATAGGTAAAAATGAAATAGGTATAGGAACTTAGTTAAACATTTCTTAATTCTTGGAGTATTTAGTTTTTTTTTTAAAGTTATGTTATTTTTAAATATAAACATTAACAATAACAAAATTATTGTTTTTGAAAAATAAAATTACCTGACGCTGATGATGTTGCTGACGAGCTTGGAGCAGCTGAAGATTTATGTTTTTGTGGCATAAGACTGTTACTGTTGTTTTTGTTAGCATTGCTCTTGCTGACTCCAGCAGCAGGTGCAGGTGCAGTAGCGGCGTTTGCAACAGCAGACGCTGCCAGCGACGACAGCGTCGAAGAGGTAAATGAGAATATATGACTGCTCTTTCCATTGCACGTTGCTGGAGTACCATATCCTCCACCCGCGGTTATTGTTTTCGGTGTAAAACCATTCATTCGAGCGACCGAATTTATCGCTATTTCCATCATTTTCGAAAACTTCTCTTAAAAACTATTTTAACTTAACTTTTAGATACTGCACAGAGTTTTTACAAAAAAAAATAATAATTAATAGAATTAAATAAAATTTTTAAAAAAAGGAAACAGAAAATTGATTTCAAAAATGCAGAGTGCTACTCCCTTGGGGATTTTTAATTCTTGTTCTTTTCTTATTTTTCAAAAATGTTTTTTTTTTCTTTTATTTTTATAATCTAACGTTTTTTGAAGAATCTTTTTGGGATTCCGTCGTCGTCTTCGTCGTTGTGGGTAAAGTTGTTTTTGTTGTTGTGGTTTTTGGTGCTTTGGGAAAATTGAGAAAAACTTTCAAAAACATTTGTTTTTCTGAGGATTTTCACTGCGTTTTCCAAGTTCCTCTTTGCGTTCTCTTTTTTTTATTGGTTCTTTTTTGACACTTTTTCACACTGAGGAAATGGCTGTTGTTGTTGTTCTTGTGTTTTATCACGTCGTTCACTGGGTGGCGCTGCTGTAGCTGCTTTTTCTTTCTTTCTGTTTTCTGCTGGTCAACTTTTTATTTTTCTTCTTGACGAAAGCAATTCCAATAGCAAAATAGAAAAAAAATATATTTAACTATTTTTATTTTGGAAAATGAAGACAAATTTCCACAAGAATTTATGAAAAGATGAGAAAAAAGCAAAAATAATTTTATTTCTGGGGTCAGCAGCAAAATGAGGATCAGAAAAATATTTTTTTTTCTTTTAGAGAACGAGAAGAACAACGAACACAGAGTGTAGACAGACAATAGAAAAAAAGAAATGATTTTTTCTTCGTTTCAACTTTCAAGAAAATTTTTGGATGGGAATTTTTTGTTTTACTTTTGTTGCTTTTTTGGAGGTTTTGCACTTTATTAAAATGTAATTTACACTTAAACTAGAGAATATTTGTTATTAATTTTTACATTTGGAGAACTTTAATAATGCGAACTGGTAAATTTTAAAATTATGGAAAAATTCTTCTCCGTCGCAGGTTTTCTTCGCTTCGCACACACTTTTTCTTCTTCCATGAAAAATATTTTTCAACGAATATGGCTGGCTGAATCTTTTTTTCTTGTTGTGTTGCGCAAACGAGGCTCGAATGGGGAATGAGGTTGTGGCGAGTGTCGTTGTTAATTGACAGGGTTGTTAAAGCAAATGATTAAGGTTCCTTTCACACGATGAAAATGATCTTGTGACTTGTAGTTTCTTTCAAGTAAGAAGTTTCTAATAAATCTTTCATAGCCGAATTTATAAAAACACACAGTTTAGCTTTCCATTAGCACAGCACGAATTTTGACTAACGGTTTTTATTGTAATAAGTGCAGATAAATAATAATAATAACAATTTTAGAGGGAGGAAACATTTACTTCTTTTTTAAATTAATTCTTGAAGTCCACTTTTTTGCATGCAAAACACACAAAAATGGTTGATTTTGACATTTTTTTCATGCATTTTGTTCAATATTGCCATAATTGTTTTTTTTGTTGGGGATTTCTTTGATTTTAGTTCCCAAATGCAAAAAGTACTTTACATATACCCAAACTCGCACCCACCCCAAATCCTATAGCGAATCCAAGAAGGGAGAACCCCTTATATACCTAGCTGTTAGTACGCCGTGTTATCAATTCAAAAAAAAAATTGTTTAAGCCTCAAACAATTAAATACAAATAAGTAGGGTTAAGTCCGAAAAGGAAAATATTTTTTTCTATGACTTAAAGGTGTTTCCTTGCCTTAACCCTAGAAAGATAATCATATTTTTTAGTGCGTGAAAGATAATCATACGTCTTAGAGACGTATGGCACTTATTAAGCGCGTTTAAAGATTTTTCATCATTATTTTGTATTTTAATTCATTTTATTTGGGTTATTTTAAGTAAAATAAATCAATAATTAAGTACAAAAGAAGTAAAATTTGAGCAAAATTAATAAAAAATCTGAACCACCTTTGAAAACAGAACGAACAAAATTCTTTATTTTTTAAAGAAACCTTTGAGTTGACTTTGAGTCTTAATATTTGGTAAATTAGTTCATTGAGGGGTAAGCTAACTATAAAAAATAGTTTTAGTAATTTTTGAGAAAAAAAAGTTTTTTCCCCATATACTTTTGTTCAGTGCACAAAAGTTTCATAAAAGATAATCATACGTCTCCCAGACGTATAACATAGTCATTACTGGCCCTAATGCATCTTCAGTGTGAATTTTAAGATGCACCATGCAAGCTCTGACCTAGTCCTGAGCAAATATAAAAAACTAATGTAATACGGCTTATAATTGAAAAGATATAACAATTTTTCCCCGCGCCATACGTCCCGCAGACGTAGATTATCTTTCTAGGGTTAATATTTAAAACTGTTTTATAGAGACCCCTACCTAACCACCTGTTTCTGGTTTTCAACGTTGCTAAGCATAAAATCGATCATTGAGTTACGCGCAGAGAACTCTAAGATTATAGTCTTTTTTTGTATAAAATATAGGTTTGTTTTTGTAAACTGACTGAACTTAGAAATAGACGGAAACTGTAATATTTGATTGTTATTTTCCAAAAAGTCAGTGTCAAAAAATAAAGCACTATCTTTTGCACGCGAAGATCTACACACAGGTAGACCAAGATCTATGAACAAAATTCTTTCCCTTTGTTAGTATTTTGTTATCTTCAATTATAGTTACATAGTTACAAATATAGAAAACTGTATGGTCAAAGTTGACCACAAGTTAAAAATTAGTGATCACGAAACGATTACATTTAAAATAACAACGACAAAAAAAGATAAGTGTGAAAAGAGAAAATTAATAAGATATTTAAAGTATAATAGATTTCAATTTGTTCAAAACATAAGAAGAAGTGCAATTAATAACTTAAGCATAATTACACAAATTAATAGTCAAACAAGCAATATTTTTGAAAAAGAAATGTTAAGTGTAATAGAAAAATTCATAACTAAGAAGTATATTAAATTTAATAATAAAATAAAATGGTTTAATGATGATCTGCGAACATTAAGGACCCATAAAGTTCAGAGTTATTTGAAGTTTGTATCTACTAGGTCTATTGAAGATTGGCAAAATTATAAAAAAATAAGAAATAAATATAAAAATAATCTTAACAAAGCAGAACGATTATACATTAAGAATAAAATAAATGAATCAGAAACCCAAAAATCAATGTGGAAGACAATTAAGAACTTAGTGCTGGGTCAAGTGCAAACAGAAAATCAAAGTATTGTGTTTGAACAAAAAGAGATTTCAAATGATAAAGAGATAGCCAACAATTTTAAAAAATACTTCGTAACGAGTGTAAAAGAAATAAATAAAGACATTCCAAATGAACCCTGGGTAAACTATGATCAACAAAGTGAAGTGTGTTTTAAATTTAAAACGTTAGATAGTATTGATGAACTCTTAAAAATTATAGAAATTATGCCAAATAAGAATGATTATAACTTCATGAATAAAGATATGTTAAAAGACAGTTTCAATTATGTTGGGCCAGCTTTACTAAAAATAATAAATTATTCATTAAATAATGGGATTTTTCCTGACAATTGGAAGACATCTGTAATAGTTCCGGTTCAAAAAATTGCTAACTCTAATAAATGCGAACATTTTAGACCAGTGAATATGCTACCATTACTTGAAAAAATATTGGAAAAGTTTTAACAAATACAATTTGAGAAATACTTGGAAGACAACAACATTATAATGGAAGAACAATCTGGTTTTCGTAACAAACATTCCTGTGAATCTGCGTTGAATTTCGTAATTGCTGATTGGAAAGAGAAGATGCATGAGAAGAAGAAAATAACCGCAGTGTTCCTGGATCTCAAAAGAGCATTCGAAACTGTTGACAGGGGTATATTATTAAAGAAACTATACAACTATGGGGTAAGAGGAATGGAATATTTATGGTTTAAATCATACTTGGAAAACAGAAAGCAATTAGTTAAGTATAATAGTGAACGTTCGAACAGTATTTCTGTTGAGTTAGGAGGCAATGTTAGGCCCACTGTTATATATATTATACATAAATGATTTTAAAAAGGTTATAAGTATGTAACTCACAAATAGCATTTTTTGCTGATGATGGACTGTTATATGTAAGTGATGTTGATGTAAATGTTGCTATAGAAAAACTTAAAGATGATATAAAAAATGTGAAAATGTATCTGAATATGAACAAACTGAAATTAAATACGGAAAAAACGAAAGTATTGATTTTGGCCAGTAATAGTGAAATAAATTATATTGAAGAATTCGAATGTGTAAAGGAAATTAAATATTTAGGAATATTTATAGATAGTAATTTAAACTTTAAAAGGCATTTTGAAAGTATGTATAAAAAGATATCTAAAAAAAACGGTTTCTTTCGAAGAATAAGAATGAAATTAAGTACTTCAATGGCAATAAAAATATACAACACTATAATTAAACCACATTTTGAGTATTGTGCAACAATACTATTATTGGGGACTAATGGCATGATTCAAAACCTTCAAATATTACAAAATAAAGCTATGAGGTCGATATTGAAATGTAATATATAATAGGTTCCTAGCAATTGATTCTGTGCCAACTTCTGGCTTACTCCTTTCACAGTCCAATTTTTAATGAACTCCAGGAGCACAGATTCATTTATTTATATTAATTCTGAACGACATTTCATACAAATATTATTCAATGTTCGTACGATCATTTTGAAAGTAATCATATAAAGTTGTTTAGAACAAAGTACCTTTCAACTATAACACGGCCATCCTGCAATTTTCATCGTTCTCGATGAAACAATCCATAACCGTCATTATATTGAAACAAAAATAATAATTTGGGAACAATTCAACACAAATAGTAAGCTCAGAGGTTTAGCTCGCAAGCGTAAACTTGTCTTGTACCATTAACAACAAACCTTAGTAACTCAGAGGCACACAGCTTGTCTACTAATATTCCCAAAACAATCCATTATCAGCAAACTATAAGCTCAGAGGTTTAGCTCACAAGCGTAAACTTGTCTTATTTTACCACAAAACCTAAGTAACTCAGAGGCAAACAGCTTGTCTACTAATATTCGCAAAACAATCCACAATCAACCAACTATAAGCTCAGAGGTTTAGCTCTCGAGCATAAACTTGTCTTACACCATTTAGCCCAAGCACACATAATATAATAATTAACAAAAACCAAAAGTTCTTCAAACTTCAGCCAATTACTTGGTAACAATTTAATAAAATTTAATAATGAAACATAAAACTTACATTATCACATAATGTTTCTAATTTTCTTTTGGAACTGGTCTAATAGTTTCTCTTGCAGCAACTATAACAATTTTGGAATTGATTTTCTTCAACTTGTACCTGTCATTCGGCAACACGCCTATGACCTCGTAAAGACCTTTAAAGTGAACGTCTAGCTTAGACTTCCGTATTTGATTGCTTTTGTATAGAACGGTAGCACCTATTTCTAGTTTAGTTGGAGTACATTTACCTTTGTCAAACCTTGTCTTCATTTTTCCAGCATTTTCACGAATTCGTTTATCTGCCAACTCGCGTAAAGCATCAAAATTGTCATATCCAGTTTCAATGTTTAGGTCTGCAAACAAAGCACTCATTTCAGGGGTTCGTCCACTGATTCCAGTTAAAACTTTTAAAGGTGACAGTCCAGTTGTTTTGTTGATTGTTGTGTTAAGGGCCAGTTGGACTCGACTGACATAGCTTGTCCATTCCATGTGAAGTTCCAAATTAGTCCGTAAGAGATTTGCCACTGTATCAACGTATCTCTCAACTTGTCCGTTTGCTCTACTTATACCCGGTGCAATTGTGTGGTGTTCAATACCATATGATGTACAAAGATTTTGAAAATGTTCGCTTGTGAAGTTCGTTCCCTTGTCACTAATAATTTTAGCTGGAACTCCAAACAGCATTACAAAGTTGTTTAAATGTTGAATAGTTTCTTTTGCTTGTAAAGTCTTGCACGGAAACAAAATTACAAATTTTGTAAAGGCATCAACGAATATTAAAATGTAACGGTTATCTTCCTTGTCTTTTCCATGAAATGGACCCATACAATCGATATGAATGGTGTGGAAAGGTATCGGTTTTTTTTCAATAGGATGCAGTTCACACTGTTTTTTTCCAGAGGGTCTTTTTGCTACCAGACAAATCAAGCATGATTCTACAAATTTTCGTACATTTCTTGACATCCTAGGCATCCAGAAATGTTCTTTCATCTTGGCAAGCGTTTTTTCCCATCCAATATGACAATTATCTTCATGATAACGTCTCATTAATGATAAACGACAATTTTGTGGCACCAGTAATTTATTATTTTCCCCTTGAATTTTCCGGTACAATAATCCATTATTGATGACGTATTGTGAAGTAGTATCCAAGTCTCCCCCCTTAATTTTTTCGATTATTTCAATGCAATCAACGTCGGAATACTGTTCTATATTAAGCCAATTTTCTGATAAACTGTTAAGTTGATAACAAGTCTTTTGTGGTGGATTGCGGCTTAAATAATCGGCATGCTGCATAGTCTTGCCCTTACGATATATAATGTTGAATTCAAAGTCTTGCAAATAGATCCACCATCTAGCAACTCGGGACAGGAGATCTTTTTTTTCTTTAGTTGCTTTCAATGCATTGCAGTCTGTTACAATAGTAAACCTGATTCCTAGCAAATAATTTCGGAAATTTTTGACAGCGTTTACTACAGCAAGCGTTTCCAACTCGTAACTGTGATATTTTTCTTCATGAAGTTTTGTACTTTGGCTATAGTAAGCTACTACATGCAGCTGTCCATTTATTCTTTGGAACAAGATAGCACCATAACCCAAAGCACTCGCATCAGTGTGTAATTCAGTAGGTTGATTTGGATCGAAAAACACTAACACTGGCCTGTTAGTCAATTGCCTGATTATATATTGCCGAGCTTCTTCACACTCACTTGTCCAGTTGAATTTAACATCACTTTTTGTTAATGCGGATATGCACCTAGTTTTAACAGCAAACTCTGGAACAAATTTCCGAAAATAGCTGGATAGTCCCATAAATTGTCGAACTTGTTTCACATTTGCAGGTGGAATTGATTTGACGAGAGCTTCTATTTTTGACTTTCCAGGCCTTATTCCTTCAACAGAAACCTCTCGGCCAAGATACTCGATTTCGGTTTTCAAAAACTTGCACTTTTCAATGTTCAACGAAAATCCACTTTGAGTCAATGCTTTCAATACTAAATCCAGGTTTTTGATTCCTTCCTCAACAGTTGATGATGGTATTAAAACATCATCCATATAGACAAGAGCTGTTTTGTCCTTCAAGGTCCCCAGTGCTTTATTGATAGCTCGTTGAAAAACAGCCGGAGCATTGGCAAGTCCAAATGGCATCCTTAAATATTCAAAGTGTCCATCAGGTGTAACAAAAGCAGTTTTTTCTATTGAACTTTCTTCGATTGGTATCTGATGAAACCCTGACGCCATATCCAAAGATGTAAAATATTTGTTGCCAGAGAGTCGATCTAATTGGTCTTCTATTCGTGGTAAGGGATACCGATCTTTGACAGTTGCACGATTCAATGCTCGATAGTCGACACATAGACGATGTTGTCCATTCTTTTTCTTCACCAATACAATTGGACTGGCAAATGGTGAACTGCTGTCTCGAACTATATTTTGACTCTTTAGTTCACTTATTATTTGACTTACTACTGTTCGCTCCGAAAAAGCCATTCGGTACGGTCTATAATTTACAACTACTTCTTGATTAAGGCGAATATTCAATGAACCAGTTTGTACTTCTGTTACTGGAAATCCTTTCACAATGGATGCAGAATATTTGTTTAACAAACTTTCAACTTGAAAGTTTTGGTCGGGAGTGGCTTCACAGATCTTCTTTGTTAATACGTTAGATGATGAAATCAGATGGTCTTTTCGCTGCAAAGTTGATCCATGCATATCAACTCTAATTTCTAGTGATGAATCACTTAAAACATCTCGTCCAATTATTATTTCGTTCTTCAGATAAATTTCTTCAATTATATAGAAGGTTATTTCAGTGTTCAGTTTTTCAAATTCAACCAGCAGAGTCACTTTTTCTGTCAAAAGGATTGGATGCTTGGAAATACCTTGGATGCTTAGAAAGTGTGCAACCCTCTTCAGTGACATTTGATTTGCAATATCCGCTCTTAGTAATGAGCAATCAGAGCCAGTATCCAATAAGCAATGGTATAATCTTCCGTTAATGAACACATCTGTGGTATTGTCAGCCATCAAAACATCATTGCACAAATTAACTTTTCTTTGATCAGCATTTTGTTTAGACCAGCAAGTTCTTTCCTCATGTCCAGCTTTATTGCAATATGAGCATATTTTAACATTCTCAAGTCTTTCATGCTTAAAACGATTTCCTGAACTCAATCGGGGGCAATTTGCTTTGAGATGTCCAACTTTTCCACACTTGAAGCACTTTTTTTCTGTCTCTAAGCGAGGCCTCTTGTTCTGAAACCCAAAGTTGTCTTCATCACTAGGTTTGGTCTTGAATAATCTTTTATTGTTTCCATCGTTCAATACAGATGCATCTTGTTGTCTTCGAGGTGGCTCACTAATAGATGATAAATGATCTATTAAACATTGAATCGAGGTTGGCATGACAAACATCAGAGAATTTTTTAATCCCAAATTTGTAATGCAACCAATAATTATTTTGACAATTTTATCTTCTGGAACTTCAAATGGTAACCGGTTTATCTGTGATACTTTTTCCATCACAAAATCAGAATAAGATCCAAATTCTTTGCTTTCTGAATTAGCAACTTTTCTGAGTTGAGCCACAATGTCCGTCCCACTTGAAAATGCGTGAATAATAGATGATCGTAAGTCAGACCAAGAGTAATGCTGATATCCGTATTTGTCGAACCAAGCTTTTGATCGCCCCATCAAAGAAGAACGTACACGAGGTAGAACATCAAAATCCTTCAAATTGTCACGCTCAATTCTTGTGTCAATGTCAGAACACCATTTGATAATGTCCACTCGTGAATGATCGGGATCAAAAATGGGAAATCCAATGATGCCATCTTCTTTCCGTTCCTTAAGTTGAGCAGTCTTCAAAAACTTCGACAGTGCATCAGCTGTGATGAGCATTGTGTTATTTTTTTCTTGACAAACGTCCTCCAAGATTTCTTCTTCTTCATTGTCCAAATTCTTTTTATTTTCCATCACTTATAAAATATTTTGTTTTGTTTTTTTTTTTTTCTTTAAAATTTCTTTTTATTCTTTCCTTTAGGGTTATCCCACTTCTGATAATAGGTTCCTAGCAATTGATTCTGTGCCAACTTCTGGCTTACTCCTTTCACAGTCCAATTTTTAATGAACTCCAGGAGCACAGATTCATTTATTTATATTAATTCTGAACGACATTTCATACAAATATTATTCAATGTTCGTACGATCATTTTGAAAGTAATCATATAAAGTTGTTTAGAACAAAGTACCTTTCAACTATAACATATATATACACCCATAAGTAACATGTTAAGTATTCTAAACTGGTTAAGTATTAAACAAAGAATAATTTTTTGGACATTACTGTTTATATACAAGATTAAAAATAATTTAACGCCAAACTATCTTCAAAGAAAATTGACGAGAAGAGCTGATATTCAGCCATATAACCTTAGAAACAATAACAATTTAAATGTACAATTTTTCACAAATAATAGAACCCAAAATATGTTGTTTTATAAAGGATTACAAATGTTCAATAGTCTGCCAAATGATGTACAAATCGAAAACAACATGCTAAGATTTAAAAATAAAATATCACAATTTGCCAAACACAACTACTAAGTTATCATAAAATATTGTATATACTTTTATTAATTAAATTATTTTGTACTTTTTTTGTATTATGTAAGTTGTTTTAAGTATTAAAATTGTAAAATAGCGTTATTAATGCTAAATAAACATCAATCAATCAATCAAAAATTTATAAAATGGAAAACATAAAAACAAATTAATTTTTAATTATTTTATTTATTTTAATAACATGTCGAGTTAAAAATTCCCCATTTTATGAAGATGAAATTAGTTCTAATCTGAATTTTAAGAAATTTGTTTATAATTGTAAAGAATTGATAATAAATTATTTTGACACATGTTCAATTGTATCAAGTTGGTAATAGACTACATTTATGGGAAAAATCTTAGGATTTAATTGATTTTGATTTCTAATTGAAGTTGCCAAAACGTAAGATTACACGAAGAGAAAAAAATATTAACGTAATTAAAGCATAATGTGTGTTGTCGTGTGTCTTGTTGCTCAATATTGTTGAAACCACATATCGTTCAAGTAATGATCTTCAATTTGTGTAAAAAAGATTGGTTAGCATTCCAACATATCGCTTCCAATTGAACTGTAGCCGTTTGCCTTTGGCTTCTTTGAAGAAATACAAACCAATGACATCTTTCTACCAAAGAGCACATTTAACAGCAGACTACAACTGTGGCTTTTTTAGATTTTAAAAGAATAAAGATCCAATCAAAATTGCATTCAATGAACATTATGACACTTCAAATCATAGGTGTCAATTTCCGGCATTACCAACTTAAAACTAAATAATGAGTCTATACAAAATGTACATACCACTAAAAAGGAAAGTATTATTATTTGGTGAAGAACAAGAAAACTTGTATATTTCTCAAGGGTTTGACAACTGGAATCGTTATGCTCCCTTACATCCATCACAAGTTTTCCAACATAAAGGAAAAATAAGTTGTATTTCCACTGTACACCAATATACAGTGTTATCCATATTACGGATTCAAAAGTAAACGTAAATAAAACACATGTACAATTTTGTTTCATAATTTGTATTATAAAGTTTGAACGTAGACATTATGTTTGAAACAAATGATATACATTTTAATCACCACTATGTGAATTGTTGGAAGCATAGATTCTTTTGATGTAACGTTTGAGCACTTTTTGACACATATTATGCCTTATTTCAGCCATAACTTGACGTATGTCAGCTAAAAAGTTAAAGATTAGATTGATTTTAATTGTTTCTGTTCTTGTTTATAATACAAATTATTTTACAATAAATCGATAAAAACGGCTTTGTCATCTGTCTGATTGACATTAAAATAAACATTTAATATTAATTTTGTTTCTATCTGTGAGAACATAATGTATAAAAAAAATAATTGTGGTAAAAAAAATACAAATTTGTTTTGTTGTTAAAACTCTTCATTGATAATTTTATTGCGATAGCTCATAACATATTTATAAAAATAAAAGAGTTGTTTTAAATCGTGTTTACAGTTTAGAGGTACTCAGACTTCGTCTTCCGATAACGTGTTACTTCCAAAATAACTTCTTCGTATTTCTTTCAAAATAGGGTATCTTCCTATGAAATGCATAACATCTTCTCTCTCCTAAAGGTTGCAGAGGTTACAGTAAATTGGTGAATCAGGACTATGAGGGATATAATTAAGACGAATAAGCTCTCCTCTCATTTTGAAAATAAACTATATAATTTCCATCACATTTTCGTTGTGAAAATAATTTCTTTCGCACAAATTATGATTTAAAATGCTGTATGTAGATCTGTGTACTGATGCAGCAGATAAGCTTATACACACAGCTCTGTATTGTTTATCTACTTTTGAAATAAGGTTTTGGAAAACATCATCATCAACAAGCTCCTCTAGTTTTTTAAACCAAAGAGTTCATCTTTCAATTGTATTTCTAGCAACCATTTTTGGGAGTCTATCATCTGGCATTTCTAGAACTTTCGTTACATAATCATCATGCAGTTTTAAGGGTTTACTAAAAATGGTGGTAGTCCTGTTTTTATATTTATCTTGTAGTTGGGCGTTGTATTTGGCAGATTGAAACATTTTTTGACGTAGTACCTTAGCAGTTTCTCAACGGTTTTGTAGTGATAGTACCAGCAAGATTGTGCTGTATACAACATCAAAGACTTAGACACAGCTTGAAATACTTTATATTTTACACTGCGAACAACTATGTTATTTGAAAAACATCTTTTCTAGGTTGCGGATATGGCACTTTTTGCTTTTACTAAGTTTTCTTTCAATTTTAACAACAACAATTTATTATCGTTTGCTTAACACAGTAAGATACAATATCTTATAAGCTAGTGAAAAGCTATTATTACAAATAAGTATTTGTATAAGTAGTATCAAAGATAATTCAAAGTAGTTTTAATTTATTCTATAACAAAGACAAACAAAGAAAAATAAGAAGAAAACTAATTACATTAATTCTAATCATAATTAATGCTCAAACATTTAAAGACGATAGATGATTTCTAATTTCTATCTTCATCCTTCGCGGATCTTCAATACTCCTAATATCGCGTGGAAGACTATTCCAAAGACGAATACTATTTATAAAAAATTGAGGTTCCATGCTGAGATTGTTAGTTATCGTGACTCCAAGTTACCTGTTACCTTTTACAATTTCAATAGGCTGTCCATTAAGATACCATTTTTCGTTTCTGCAAGCTCTACCAGATGCCTTTTTAAAAATCATTATTTTTGACTTCGTAAGATTCACCGAAAGATTCCATAGTTGGCAGTACGAATCAAGACGGTTAATCATAAGTTGAAGAAAATCTGGTGCAAATAAAACTACTTTGTCTGCAAATAAAAGGGCCTTTATAAGAACTGCATCTATCTCTATGGCACCTGGTAGAAAGGCGGTCAGATCATCGATGTACATGGCGAAGTTATATGGACTTAGAGTGCAACCTTTCCGAACCCCCATTGTTGTCTCAAACCATTCTGAAATCTGAATTCCACTTCACATAGCCGATTCATTATCCTAATAGATGTTTTCGAGAACCCTTCCAAACTTTTTGCTCATTCCAGCATTATATAGCTTATATTTTACAGCATTTCGATCGATATTGTCGATAAAAAAAGTTAAAGGTTAATCTGCATAAACACGGTCTTTCCCGTGGCCCCTCAAAAAAAGCCCATTGCTCCGAAACACATGATCTTGGTGGATACCCACTGAGTGAGAAATGTGTTTCATCTCTGAAGACAAATTTTGTTCGAAAAATCGTCGTCCACCGCCTGTTGTTGCGTATCTACTTCAGTTGTTGTGTAAACTGGACTTGGAGTAAATATGGATGTAGGTGTATATCCAAATGCGAAATACGCCGTGATGTGCCGTGAGACAGTCTTAATTCTTGAGAACGACGAAAAATCGACACATTTGGGTCTGCGGCAAAACTTTCACTTATAGCAGCGATATTTTCAGTGGTAAGAGCGAAACGATGACGCACTGGCCTTACAATATCTGCAACCAATCGAGTCTCTTCAAAACGCTTCACAATTTTGCCAATTGCTTGCGTAGTTGCACTTTGACAATATCAACTGAAAAGAAAATGGTTTAAAAACTTATTTTGACAGACTCCGACTTAATTTCTTGCTATTGCCAGTATCTTCGAGCAACTTTCAGCATTTTTAAGTTTCCTACAACTAATTTGCTAAGTGAACACAATGCCTTAAATTTTCTTCGTGTGGAATTAGACAATTCCCCTAATGTGCACCCTGCCTTAATAAATTCGCTTCACCTCACTTCACTTTTGACGTTTTACTTTATCCATTTCTTCTCTTAACTTTCAGAAAACGAAAAAAGTTCTATTTTTCAGGTGAGTGCAAGTCGAGGTCTGCCAAAAATTCTAAAAAGAAACTTGAATCCTGCTTATTCTGAAAAAAACACGAAAAAGTAAGTTTCCGAAAACAAAACTAAAAAACCTAATTGATACTGCAAAACAACGAATTTATAAATAATGATGAAAAACCTTCCAACTTGGAATTAATTTAAAAATTCATCAATCAGTGAACATGAACATAAATTACGGTGTTACACGTTTTGCAAGATTCGCACTTGCTTCTTTTTAAAATACTTTTTACAAAGAAAGAATAATACTGACTTAAACATTTTGTGTTTATTGTTTAATCTACTTCTTCATTATGTTCCACGTTATATGGTTGCATGTGAATAAATTAAAACATTTAATTGTTCTTTTTGAGAAATCAATATTTTAACAATTTGTATTAATTCCAAATGCCAACAGTCACCGCACCGCTGACTTGAACACGAACTCGAACGAGAGCTGTTGAGAAAATCCATCCTGTTTTATTTTTTGAGATTAACTAAAGAAATTATACAAAATCAAAGATGTCCATAAGTCCAGTGGTTTTAGAAGCTACCGCTAAGCATACCTCTACCGTAAGTTATCATGAAATGATTTGGTTCTTTTTATTCAAACATATAAAATTTATTATTCTTTAATTTGTTAAAAATTTCAGTTGATATTCATGCATGGCCTTGGTGACACAGGGTGAGTACCTATTTGAAAAAGAGTAGAATAAACCTTTAACAAATGAACAACCACCCTTTTATAAAGGTTATCATTACAACAAATACAATTGGTGATAATTACTTTGAGTACTTTTCTTTTTTTCTACATTTCACATAAAATGTTGTCGACGACTCATGTTATGTAATCAAATCGCATTTAAAGAGCACGCAAGCAGCAAAAGAGGGGGGATGTGATTGTCTGGCTCATTTTCACACTTGCTCGGTCAAAGAAAGTCTCACAAAAATCTAAACATATTCTCTGAAGCATAAGGACAAATACAAATTCAACCCATCTCCCATCCATTTTGGTTGGGAAGAAGGTTGTACAAATTACTGTTCTCCTTTTGGTACCTACATACACAGGTTTAACCTTGAAAAGTTCAAAGGAATAAATAGGAAGGAGATTTAACATTTTGGTTGTTTGTAGATATACTTTATGTAGGTAGGTACATATGAAACATGACATGACAGTATGTAGGTTCCTTCCTAAGAGAGAATTTTGATACAAATCAGGTTAATTAACTATTTACACATGTACCTGGAAGGGTACTACATGTTGTGTCGTTATAAATAATAAATATTATTAGTAATGATGCACAGCTATGGCCAAAATTATAGGAGCTTTTCTTACTTTTGAGTTTCATTGACATTAATTTATTAATTATACATTCGTCTATTCAAATTATTAATTTATTAAATACTTTGTTATCTCTTATCACTCTACCTGATATGAAATTGTAGTTACATCAATCAGATTACTATAATATTAATATAAATTACAATTTTTATTTATAATCATTTGATAAATACAACTTAATTATAAAAAAAAGATTATGTCTTAGCATTTTTTAGGAGGTTACAGTTTAAAAATTATTTAAAACATATTTTTTAAATGATTCTCTCGAAACATCAAGATTAAAATCATTCCTATTGCAAATTAATTTCACTTCTCTTGTGCAACGCGTAATGGGTGCATTCCTGCCATAATTTTTACGATGAAACTGCTCATAAAAATGAAACCGGTAGCGTGTAGTTCAAGAGGGTGCATTTACACAGTTAACTAGTCTTCGTAGAGGTAGACAATTGATATGAAATGGTACTATGTCTCTTATAAACATTGCTGAAAAATAAGTCCTACGATCATAAAGAGATTGCATACCAAATAATAAGCATCGCGTATAATAAGAAGGCCTTACAATCCTCCAGTTTAACTTATAAAATTCATACCTTGTAAAATGTTACTGAACTTTTTGAATTCTGTCTATTGAATTATTGTAATAAGCGTTCCAAATAAAGCTACAGTATTCAAGAACTGACCTTACCAGTGAATTGTGCAGAGATTTTAAGGTATATGAATCTGAGAATTCCTTGGCGTTTCTTTTTAAGAAACCAAGCATTTGGTTTGCTCTGTATATGATATAACCATAGTGCGGTAAGAAGGAAGGTTTTGTATCTAAGATTAATTCTAGATCCTTCTTTCTTGTTACACGCTCTTAATTTACATGGTTGATAGTATAATCAAACACTATGGGATTAGAACTTCAGCAACACGACAAGACTTGCAATTAAGAAGCATTTAACAGTAGGTGATTTAGCTTGCACCAATTATCGAGCCTTAACAGGTCTTCCAAAAGAAGAACACAATCGGCTTCACAAGAAATCTTACGATAAAGTTTGAGATCACGACGACGAAAGAAGGCAGTTTGGATTATGAAAAATATCCGGTATATCATTTACAAACAACAAGAATAATAATGGACCCAAATGGCTTCCTTGTGGAACACCAGATGGGACCGATATATATTTCGAGAATGAGCTATCAACTTTTACTATTTAAATTCTACCAGCTTAATATTATTTAAGCCACTTTAGTAAGGAAAAGTGAATACCTAGAGAAGTTAGTTTGTTTATTAAGATCTGATGGTTAACTCTGTCAAATGCCTTTGCAAAATCTGTAAAAATAACATTTGTTTTCAACCCTTTTTCCATATTTGTAATATTGTTATTGCTTATTAATGCTAAGTTTGTCATTTCCCTGCTACAAACCCATGTTGAGAAACCGAAATATGGTTCTGAAATAACACAGTTAACCTGTTGCAAACTAACTTTTCAAATACTTTTGAAATACAAGCAATTTTACGAATGGATCTGTAATTGGTTACATCCTGTTTCGAGCCCGATTTGAAAATTGGCGATAAGAATGAAACATTCCAGCAATCCAAGAATTGCCCTTTGGTTATGAAAAGATTAAAAAATCCACGAACTATTGCAATACCACATTTTTTTACAAAATAGCAGGAATCCCATCAGGCCCTTCAATTTAGATAAAACCTTCTACTTCAAAAGAGAACCTAAAAAAGAAAAAAGTAGAGAACCTATATTGACCAATCTACTGATGCAAAGTAGTTTCTGGGTAGGGGAGTATCTAAAGTGTAAACCGATTGAAATTAGTCTATAAAATTCAGATGAACAAAAAATGTCATTCCAAGAAAAAGACAAAAGATAATCAACCATACCGTCATAATTAGCTTTTCGATAATCATATGAAATATTTTAATCGTTAGTTACTTTATTTATATATTCGGTTCGTAATCAACTTGTAAAAACAACTATTGAACCAGAAAGTCCAATATTATATAACCAGTTACAATTTAATCTGGGTAACAATAACTATTTCAATGATTTTTTAAGCTACAAGGATATTTCTTTAATTTTCAAAGTAAGAGGGGAAGTTCAACCAGTCTGTTTACTCTGTAATTATAAATCCAGAGAAGACTGCTTCCATTTTATAAGCATATTTTAAAATATTTGTGATTCAACAAGCGTTCTAAATGACCCTAAGGTACGTCGTAATTTCGTCACCATACTCGGCGACAAAGCATCGAACATACAAAATGCTGGCTTATCGGTAGATATTTTGTGGGGCCAAATTCAGAGCGCTTACATGGAAGCTGGAACTGAAACTATACCCAGACAGACAAGAGCTAGAGATTCCTGGATTTCCCAAGACACCTGGGAAAAATCACATATCGAATAACACTTAAATTAGAATCAATTCAGAAATTGGTTCTACGAAACGAGTATAGAGCATCTCATGAGACAGTGCAGCGGTGTGTGAGACGTGACAAGAGGGCAAGGGTGGACAAACTTGCGGAAAATGCGGAACATGCTGCAGGAAGAGGGGACGAAAGGAAGCTATATAAAATCACTAAGGTCATTGTCGGACAGTGTAGTAGCGCTAACATTAACCATCCCGTGTTAGATTTGAACGGCAACCTTTTAGTGACGATAGAAGATCAGCTACAAAGATGGAAGGAGCACTTTTGTGCAGAATTGAATCCACAATAGATTTTTGCGCAGATCTTCTAGGGGTATTGATACTACTACCCCAACAAGTGCAGAGATAAGTAATGCGATACATCTTCTAAAAAAAACAAAGCAGCTGGACTTGATGGTATTCCCGCAAAATTCCTAAAAGCAGACCCTGAGGTAGCTTCCCGTATTTTGCTTAAACTCGTGCAGGCTGTCAAGGAGTAAGACAAGAAGATTTCTGTTTTTGCTGGCGATTGACGATGTGATGACTGACACGGTGGGTACAAATGAAAGTCACGGTATCCAATGGAGTCTGTTTGACAAGCTTAGCCACATAGATTATGCTGACTATATATGTCTCATGGCTAACAACACGGCAGGCTTAAATCAGATGTGTAATTCACTGCAATTAAATGGAGAGGTGGCTGGCTTAAGGATTAACACAAATAAGACCAAATTAATGACCACGGGCCAAAGCACACAAGTTGTTCTAAGGCAGGGGACCATAAGGTCGAGCAATTTAATTATCTGGGAAGTTTTATAGCTCTCGATGACGGAACGGACCTGAATGTTAACAGTAGAATAAATAAAACCCGTAGTGCATTTGGAATCTATTCTCCTGTGTGGAACTATAGTAAAATATCGCTACGCACCAAGTTGAAACTCTTCGAATCTAACGTCAAATCAGTGCTGTTATATGCTTCTGAAACATGGAAATGCTCTGTCAACATCTCGAGCAGACTACAAGCTTTCGTTAACCGTTGTCTGCGCTCTATTCTAAAGATCCGGTTGCCGCAAACCATATCTAACGTTGAGCTGTGGAATAGGACTGGACAGAAAAAATTGGACGTAGACATCATGCAACGGAAATGGCGTTGGATAGGCCATACACTGAGGAAACCTGACGACAATATAGCAAAACAATTCGTCCAATGGAATCCCCAGGGTAATAGACGCGTTGGAAGACCAAAGACAACTTAGAGGTCATCAGTTTTGAATTAGGCTCGGTCTCAAGGTATTCAATCGTGGCCACAGTTGCGGTGAATCGGGATAGGTGGAAGGATCTTAAAGCACTGCTGTACTTGCAGCCAGACACCATATATTTTAAAATACAAGCGATTCTCATATTTTGAAAAATTCTCTCTCACTCTACAAGTGACAATTAGATGGACCAGATTTGACAAATATTGTCAACTATCTGAAGTAAATTTGCAGCTTTAGAAAACTGATTATGAGAGAATATGATTAAAGTAGTATATGTATATGTGTATGTAAAAATTAATATATAATTAAAAATGAAATTTTAAACAATGTAGACCAATGAATAAGTTGCTAGTCGAGCTGATGGCAAAGCCAAAGCTTTTAAATTCAAAAACAAATGTATAATGTATTTATTTTTTAAAATTGTTAATAAATCAAGTACTTACTTACTTAATAGAAAAGTAAACGAAATGAAAGCAACACATAATTTGAAGTGCAAAAGGATAATTGAGGCAACATAACATTTTCAAATGGCAGAATCACTAAAGATAACTTTCAATAAATTAGGACATGGCAACTATCATATATGGAAATACAAGCTGGAGCTTTTAATAAGAAAGGATGATATTTGGGAAGTCGTTTTCAATCCAAAACCAAATCAAACAACATCTGAATGGATGAAAAAGGATAGTGGTGCAAAGGCGCTAATTGGGTTATCAGTTGAAGGCAATCAACTTCATCATGTCAGAAAGGCTGACACAGCTGAAGATGGGTGGGACAAATTATAAAATCAACCCTCAGCAACAAGGTGCAAATAATACGTAAAGTTTGTAGTTTAAGACTCAAGTATGAAGGCCACATTCCAAGGTATGACGACACATTTCGATAAGCTTGTATCATTAGGGGATCAAGTGTCAAACAATTGAACAATTGCAATGGTCCTTAGTAGTTTACACAGGTCATTTTACTCTCTCGTTACTGAACTAGAAATTAGATATCAAACGAAACTGTTTTTGGAACTAGTTAAGCTAAGTTGCTAGAAGAGTCGCAGTTAAAATAAAGGAAATACAAATACAGCACTAAATGTTTTTTTTGCAACAAAAAGGGTCATATGTTGAAAGTATGTCGCAAATATTAAAAATGAAAGAACAACCTGATAAAGGGAAAATAAAAACAAAGTTACATCTTCCAATGAATTTATTTGAAGTCTGGGTTATTGATTCGGGTGCAACAGTCCCGCAGCAAATTTCGTTAACTTAGACTGAAGCAATTATGAAATGGTTATTGTAGCAAACGGTGAAAAAATCAAACTAAAAGGAAAATGAGCTTTTAAAGTAAAAATAGTGAGCAGAAATAACAAAGCAGCAACTATTCGAATCCAAGATGTTCTGTATGTACGTGATCTTCAAGAAAGCTTACTGTCTTTTCAGAAAGTTAACTGACAAGAGATTTACGGTGAGTTTTGCAAACAAATTGTGTACGATCAATAGTAAAGATCAAGAAGAGGTAGCTTAAGCGGACTTAGACTGAAATCAAGCAATCAAGAGGTTTTATAAGTTGAAAACAAAGCCTACCAGGTACGTGTCTTCAATATTGACCTCGTTTGTTTGGCCACTGAAATACTGGAGCCATCAAGAGTATAAACTGAACAACTGGTGAGTGATTTTCGAATTGTAGATTATAAACATAGCAAGGCATACAGTACCAGCGTACTACACCTTATACTCCTCAGAAGATTGGAAAAACCGAGCGGAAAAATAGGTCTCTGAATAAGATGGCTCGGTGTATGCTTATAGAAGCGAATTTGGGATATGAATTCTGGGGAGAAGCAATTACTACGGCAAACTACCTTGAAAATAGATTAACTTCAAACGTTATCCCAATAGCTCCCTATGAAAGATGGACTGGACTAATTTCGATTTTCATAAGGGAGATGGAGATAATGAACAAAAAGAAGAATCTGAAGTTAATATATCAATCCTTATAAAAAGTCGTGACTTTCATGCTGAACCTGACGAACATAACCGTGATGTCGAGGAACAACAACAATAATTAGAAGGCATTGTTCCAATCCCAAGACAATCAACAAGAATAAATAAAGGAATGTCATCAAAAAGTTTCATTGACCGGGCAAATATGGTACAAGAGGATCTTATAGAGGAGCCCAGAAACTATAAAAAAATCTATAACATGCAACTGCAGTAAACTGTGAAAAAAAAGATAGAAGGTCTCGATAAAAATAAAACTTGGCAATTGGTACTTCCACCGAAGAATGCAAATATAATCGGTTGCAGGTGGACCTACTATATAAGGTAAAGCGTGATGTCAACGGACGTGTACAAAGATTCGAAGGTAGACTTGTCGCTCAGGGCTACAGTCAGAAATACGGACTTGACTATGATCAAACTTTTGTATACTTGGTAAGACAGACAGTTTTTGGACTTCTTTTATCTATATCGGCTGAATACAAAATGAAAGTAAAACATATGGATGTAAAATTAGCATTGTTACCGGAGAACTAAAGGAAGAAATTTACATGAAATAACCGCCTGGATTTAAAATTGAAATTGTATTGTTTGTCGAATAAAGAAAAGTCTTTACCCGGGTTTCCCAAAGTGTGCTCCAAGTGCTCGGCGGAAATATTTGAAAAAAGCATTTAACCGCACAATATGATTTCAATATTTTTATTTTGTTTATTCAATTTCGGTTTTCCGTATACCTACTTATTTCAGTGCAAAGGAAATTGACGCAAAAGAGACAACGCCATTAGAGATTTCTGAAGGTTTTGAGTTTGGTAGTTTGCCTAATACTAGTTCCACGATGATCAATGCTACAGAAAAAAAAATCAGTTAAAAGGAAGTACCGCGAATCATATCCGAATTTTGGGTTCGCTGAGGCAAGTGAAACCAAACATCAATGCGTAATTTGCGAACATTACAATGATTGCAGCAAAAATGAGACGTCTCTTTGCAGGGAACTTAGCGGAGAATCTGAAAGCTACTTTACTGTTACGAATAAAAGTCGCCAACGAATGTTGCAGGGTTGGCTATTTTAATAGTATTTGTGCGCTACCAATATCTACAGTCCTTTCAAGAAGATCTGCTGTTTTTCAAGCCGTTGCCAACTACAACAACTGGTGCTGAAATGTTTAATTTGATTGAAAATTTGTATATTGTAAATGACATACCATGGGTTAACTGCGTGAAAATATGCAGGGATGGTGCCAAGGCCTTGAATGGAAAAACGTCCGGTGCGGTCACAAGAATAAAGCAAATTGGTAAAGGATGCACCAGAAGATATTGCTTTCTACACCGCCATGCCCTCGCAATGAACAAAATGCCGGTCTCCCTTAAAGAGGTGTTGGACGAAAGCTTGAAAATAATTAACTGTATTAAATCACGGCCAAAGAATACAAGGCTTTTTAAAGTATTGTGTGATGACATGGGTAGTCTTTATACGTCTTTACTTCTTAACGCAGAAGTAAAGTGGTTTTCTCGTGGAAAAACACTGACTCGGCTTTCCTAAATAAGAGCTGAAGTTAGAACTTCCTCATTGACGACAACTTTGTTTTGGGGGACATGTTGTGTAATATGTGTTGCAGCGTTGGAAAAACCACCTTTCCTGACATCGCTGCAGTTTGAGTGCTTGATTGACCTGGCATCAGATTTTTCGATAAATGAACTTTTTCCAACAAAGAAGTCTTTATCAGAATTCTGGTGTATGTTGAGAGATGAGTTCAATTTACTGTCAAAAAAAGCTAAAATAAGTCTTCTGCCGTTTGCAACAACATACATGTGCAAATCAGGGTTCTCTGCATATGTTGGAACCAAAAAAAAATATAGATTCCGTCTTGATGCAGAGCCTGAATACGGTTGTCCAAAATTCAACCAGATATTTCAGCTTTATGCAAAAATAAGCAGACAGAGTATAGCAGAGGTCTTACCTGTAACAAATTAGTATATGTAGATGACATTATCGTGGCAAGTACAGCAGAATGTCTTATCAAGAATGTAGAAGAGTTGCTTACAAGTCATTTTGAAATCAACAATTTGGGAGAAATTCGTCATTACTTAAGCTTCTACTTAAGGCAAAAAGAATTCATTGAAAGACTTGTAAATGGCTTTGGGCTTCAAGACATAAGGAATTCAAATGCCCCAATAGAACTTGAATACTACCGGTGAACAACTGCAACAGAACCTTTACTTAATAATACAAAATATCAAAAACTAATCGGAAGCTTATTCTATAGAGCGACCGCAAACGTTTGCGATTCTGACGTAATTTTTACGTCATCATTTGTGACTATCGACGTATATCATTTGAACACCCCTTTGGGGCAGTCTTCACATGCACTCAAATGGTTTGCATATAAATGTGCGGCCTCGCCGTCCTATTCATTTGCGGTAACACAGAAACACGACAACGCAAATTTGCATATAAGTAGTGGTTGTGAAGCAGTTTTGATAGCATCGGTAATAAATGCATGGTCAAAACTAGAACGGTTCAAAACACCATAATTCAAATGTCTTCCGTAGCTACCGACAACTTCATAAAATAATTTGTATTCCGCGTCTGCTATCCTCATCAACACAATGCTATGCGTGCCTTTAAGAAAAAAAAAATGATCGCCATTTGAAATTTTGAAATCGAGTAATACCTTTGAATTTATAAGATACGCTATAAGAATTCGGTTGTGCGACCATCACAACGTGTTTGCCATCTACTGCCCCGATGCAATTGGGAAGGATGCAGGAGGAGCCAGTCCATTGTCCACACACTACTCACCCGTAATTGTTTCATCTTCTTCAATCAAAATCTAATGAAAAAACACCAATAGCAGTAAACTTTATTTTATTTAATAATTAAATGTACGTTTTAAACTTCGTCAACAATCACAAACCTTGAGCGAAGCACAATGTCAAACAATCTATTATAATATCGCAAACCTGCATATGATCGAAAATGTGTAATGTGCGGACTTTTCCGCTTATCGTATGAATACGTCACACATTTGCCGAAAAACCAAAACAAATGTGCGGCTTTTGGGAAAGATTCCGCACATCGTCTGCTAGTATATCGTACATTCGAGTTTGCGTACAATGATTTACATACGTGTAGCATTGGCGCTGCTTTTGAAACTTAGGACAGCAAATTTGTGCTGGTTTGCTCGAAGCTTAAGACATTCATCATTAAATTTGTATGTCTTCATATGTTTTGCTAAAATGCAACAATATTAAATTATCCAAATTATTATATCCAAATACTGAAATTTTAGCTCTCAAAGACGTCTAGATAGAACCTTAAGACTCCTCTCCATTGCAAAAATTGCTAAACATGCTTCGAATATTCTACAACTTTTGTTAATTATGTGGTTCAGAATATAATAATTAGGAATTATGTTTTCTTTTAACAGTCATGGCTGGATATCAGCACTGGGCATGGTCCGACCACCCCACATGAAAGTAGTGTGCCCAACAGCACCCACAATGCCCGTCACACTCAATGCCGGTTTCCAGATGCCTTCTTGGTTCGACCTGAAGACCCTTGATGTCTCCGGGCCCGAGGATGACGAAGGTATTAGGAGAGCTTCACAAAATGTCCACACCATGATTCAGTCGGAATTATCGGCTGGAATTCCTGCAAATCGTATCGTTGTCGGTGGATTCTCACAGGGTGGAGCTTTGGCACTCTACGCAGCTCTCACATTCCCTCAACGTTTGGGTGGTGTTATTGCACTTTCATGTTGGCTGCCATTGCATAAGCAATTCCCAGGAATTAAAACATCTCCCGATGATGTCCCCGTAAGAATTTTTTTAGACACAAATAATTTTATGCTGGGATTTTGTTGACTTTCTTATGTGGTTTTTATAGATTTTCCAAGCTCATGGAGACTTTGATCCTGTGGTGCCATATAAATTTGGGCAACTCAGTGCCAGTTTGTTGAAGTCATTTATGAAGAATGTTACATTTAAGACATACGGTGGTCTTTCACACTCCTCGTCCGACGAAGAAATGAATGAGATTAAAGTAAGTTTTTCGTTTTGTCGTTTCAAAAAATGTTCACAATTAATAACTTTTAAAAATACTTTATTTTTTATTTACAGACGATTCTCGCCAATTGGGTGAATTAATTCGGTTGAATTTAAAATCAAACAACAACAAAAATTAAAAAAACAACATCTAAACCAGTCAGTCCTCTTAAAAAAATGAAAATTAGTTGTAATCGTAGTTTAAAATTTAAACTTTAAAAGAAAAACAAAAACTGCAAAACTATAACAACAGCAAAATAGTTTAAATATTTTAAATTTAAAAATAAAAATCACTTCTCTTTACATAGAATTGTTTATATGAATAAATTTTAGATTATTATTATGTAATTATGTTTCAAGAACGATGAACGAACGCGACGGAGAAGGAGAAGAAGGCAGCAGCAGAGAAGCTGATTAAACAAACAAGCTGTGTATATTTATCTTCTTTTTTTTTTAAATTAAAACTTATTTTTTAATTTATTTCTTTTTTGTTTCCATTATTCTAATAATTGGTTTATTTTTTAAACATAAAACAAAAAGCTTTTATTGTTAACGTGTTCCTTCGAAGTTTATTTTTGTTTGTTTGTATCTTATTTTGTTTTCCAATACTCTCAAAGAGTGATAGCAAGGAGGATAGAAAATTTACGAAGTTTTAAATAGAGCATCTTCTGAAATAGGTATTATTTTTCTAAAATGGGCAATATGTTCCCAAAACAACAAACAAACAAAAACAATAAAATTGTAACATTCTTGTATTAATAAAACAAAAGAAATATCTTTGGAACTATGTAATGAAATTTAACAAATATAAAAATTCAAGAAAAACTACTAAAATGTTTATGTTTTTATTTCAAAAGGCGGTACTCTGTTCAAAAAGTGGTTTATCAAACTGGAAAGCTAACGGATAGTAAAATTCTATGCAACCAACATGCCGAATAAACATATAAGAAAGCTGCAAGCAGGTCATATGGATGGAAACCTGTCATCTTGAGATGGATTCATACGATCATTTTACGACCCATGATAACCTAAAATAAATAAAATAGGTGACTCAACAATCCGTTGAGAATTAGGGCCTAGTGATTAACAACTCTCCATCATTTCTATGTGCGAGTAATTGCAGAGAAAGAGGGGACCTTCAGTTTATATGCCGAATCCGAACGGCTAATTTGACAAAGCACTTTTTGTGACTAGAATTACTCTTGAAGAATTTGTCAATTCCTCGCAAGAGTCAGTACCCGCGAAAAAAAAACTTTAGGTTGCACAGCAGAGATCAAACCCAAGACCTTTCGCATGACAGTCAAACGCACTTACCATCATGTCACGGGTTGCATAACCATTGTTTTTTATGACTTCTTCGCATCTACGTGGCATTGAGTCCACTAAAACCTGGCACCTGTCGACTGGTATTGCGTTCCTCAAATCACACTACTTCCCACAATTCTTTCGAATTTTTGGGTTTTTCTTTTTCAACTGATTTGGAATTTTTTGACGTATGCTTGGGTCATAGTCTTGTTGGTATACCCAAACCAACGTCAACTTCGGGCTGGTAACTCCGCCTATAAAAGACGTCTTCGTATTGTGACAGCGTTAACATACAGTTGAAGTCCATTTCTTATTTTCCCAGAGCCTCTTTTTTGCTAACTAAACAACTTTTCTGTCAGTTCTTTAAGTAGTCATCCTTTTTGGGCCTAGCATTTTCGGTTTATTTTTGCTGAACAGCCTTGAATGTCTTGAGTATTTTGGTAGGTTTTTTACTCCAAACGCAGTTTTCTAATAAGTTTTCGAATTTCTTCGGTGCAGTGTCTTGACCGTCCCATTGTTTGTTTTGAGCTTATATTCATTAATTCTGTATACGCTAGTATGTTACAAATACTTAAAACTTTAAATATTAAAATATTTACTTACCGAAAAATTAAAAAAAAAATGAATTTTTAACACTTTTTAACTATAAAATCAAAAGCACTGCTATTTTTATGAACACTCTATATCCAGAGAGTTTAAAATAATGTGTATTCACCGGGAAAAGTAAAGTATAACTTCAAGCTAAAAGTCTCTAATATGAAAATGAAAAACCGTTAGATGCAAGTAACAATGATAAATTGTTTTGTTAGAATTTCCGTTGTTTAAATAATTGACAACCTAATAAAATGTGACCAGCACTGCTATTTTTATGAACACAACTGTATAGTTTTTAAGCCGAATTTGAACGTCTAATTTGAAAAGCACTTTTCATGAAAAGAATTATTACTCTTAGAGAATTTGTAAATTCCTCGAAAAAGGTAATACCCGTAAAAAAAAAATCCATAGAATCTCTGAAGAAAATACATACAAATGCACAGTGGGACCGTAGTAGGTCATAGGGTAAAAGTTTGATGTTGTTATTATTGCCTCATATTTCCCTATAGTATTTACAAATAGCCATGCCACCTGATTACACAAAAAAAACAAACAGAACTTTTCCTTCTGTGCTTCCGAAGTGGGACATACCAGACAAATATCGTTGTCATAGCAAGTGCTCTTTTTGCAATAAGCTTTAAAGTCCTATATTGTTAAGAATAGTTTTTTTTTTTATATTTGTTAATAATGGATATTTAAACTGAAGGTCTATGTTTATTAAGTATGTTTTATTATTTTGATTACTTCATAACCAAAAGCAAGTTCCCACAAAGAAAGCCCAAAATTTGTGTTTTGTCTCTTTTTCTCCAATTCACCAAACTTTTAATAATAAAGTCATGAAAAGTCATGCATGAATCATATACCAAAATATTCGTATATATATGTAGTTCCAAAAACAACAACATATAGCTGCGTCTAGCTGCGATGGGCTGCGATTGACTCTGCATTCTCCTTCTAACTGCAGCATAATTCATATATTTTTTTTGTTTGAAAGGTGCTTGTCTGAAGTGTTCTTTTAAACGTCTGGGGGTTCTGGATATGTGGCTGTCTTTGAACAATATTAAAAATGAGGCTGAGAGGAATCGTAAGGTGTATGAGGCCTTGACGTTGTTCTACCGGACGCTGAAAACATTCAAATTGATCACTTGCAAAATCGGATTTTTTTTACTGTGCAAGCGGTTTAAAATATATTGGAAGCAAGTAACTCGGTCGAAAACAAGACTGAACGAAAAATATAGCGACTGGTTAAGCGAAACCGAGGTATGGACTCTTAGAAAACAGGCAAGTGCAGATCAACCATCTATGAAGTGAAAGCTGTTCAGAAAGAAGTTCGAAGACTGCGCGAAGAGGTCAAAACGACGCAGGTTATCAATATTATCTGAATTGGATGATTCCGCTGTGAGTTCTTTACTTGAGAAAGCTGATCAATCCAATTCTTCTTTGGATTTTAACACGGACGAGGTGGTATCTTTGATAAACAAGGCAAAACTAACAAAACACCAATATTTATTACTGAAAGATTTTATTCACTCAAAACTTCCCAATGTTTTGCCTTCCTATCAGAAAGTTTTGAAAGCCAAGAAGCGATGTTATCCATCAGAAATTTCTGTAACGGAATCTTCGGCGGAAATTAATTTACAATCTTTGTTAGACCACACTTCCACAAGAATTGTTGAATCTCAAAAATATATTTTAGATAATGTTACAGTCTGGAGCGAGCTAGTTTTAATAGGATTCAATGGGAGTACAGGGCATAGTGAATATAAGCAGACATTTTCAGATTCAACAACTTCCGATGGAAGTTTATTTGTCACATCCTATGTTCCTCTTCAACTTATTTGTAAGTCAAGCTCTCCTGATACAGAAATGGTTATCTGGAAAAATCCCCGCCCTTCCTCCACAGGCAGACCAATTCGTTTTCAGTTTGCAAAAGAACCAAAAGAGCTTTCTGTGCAAGAAGAAGCTTATTTCAAACAAAAAATTAGCAAACTTAATCCGCATTAGACACCGCGAAAATGCTTATTGAAGCTTATCCTTGGTACAACTTGCCTCCATCAATACATAAAGTATTAATACATGGCTCTAAAGTCATTGATTATGCTTTATTATCTATTGGTGAGCTATCTGAAGAGGCTGCTGAATCTTGCAATAAGCTAGTGAAGCAGTTCAGACGCGAAAACACCAGAAAACATTCTCGGCTGGTCACCAACACGGATCTTTTGAATAGAATTCTTCTTAATTCTGATCCATTTATATCAAGTCTCAGGAAGTTACCTAGAAAAAAATTCTGAACTGCCAAAAGAAGTTAACGATTTATTAAGCTTCCAATAAACTTATCTGTCACACTGCTTATTAAAATTTTTAACTCACACTCATACGCCATTACTAAAAACTTTTAGTTAGGTAGGTATGTTGCAATTTCTTACAATTTATTTTACTTTGAACATGAAGAACTTGTCCTTTTTTAAACATAAAAGAATAATTTGCCTTACAAGTGTTAATCCTTTGAATTTATTTTTTTTTGTTTCTTTGAAATACTTTGTATGATTATTTTAATTTAAACTTAAAAAAAATTGTTTTATTTAAGTATTTAAAAAAGGGTGTTCTTTTTTTGTTGTATTATAAAAAATATATTGTTATGTAATATTATGAAAATATAAATTAAGAAAACCTCTAAAAGTGGTTCTAGTAAAACGTTTTTTGTATTATTTGATCGCAAAAATGTGTATACATTTTTCAAAGATGAGAACTCAAAACAGATAAGCTCAATATAATTACCTTTTAAATAAAACAAAATAAAAAAGTCTCTAAATAAAAAGTAAAAAAGAAGTGGTAATTTTTAATTTTCTAGAAAACTAGTATTTATAAAAACACGTAGTTTTCAGTGTTTGATTAAAATTAATGTAGACAGCAAATAGTAGTCAAAGCGAATTTAGCACCTGATTTAAAAAAAGAATCAGTATACGCTTGTTTTTATCATTTTTTTTATGTAAATTAGAAATATTTTTTTTCAAAAACTTTTGATAAAAAAACATTGATTTGAAAACAATATAAAAGGACAGACTTTAGGTTTTTAAAATGGTATATCACTTTTCTGTAGATATTACCGTTATATATTTATATTTTTTTTTTCATTTGAAGCAATTTAAACAGATGAGTTATACCCCCACGTTTATAAAGATTTGAAAAAGTGGGCGTGTTAGAGGGCGGATATTTTGCCTGATGATTTCTTATACAATAGTTTATCGACCCTGAAAATTTCATTGAAATCGGTGCAGTGGTTCAGATTCTATCAATCTATGACCGCCTCTCCATACAACTGGAACCACTGTGCGGTGTCAACTAATTTGTTGGCCTTTTCACCCAACAAACCTTCAACAATTTTGTTTTTAAAACATGGCTTTATTAAGTTTTCAGAAATGGTATGGGCTTCGTAAACTTAGCAAGAAGGACGCCATCAACGCATTTTCGTTCACTGTCTTTAAATAATAAGTAATAATGTTTTGAGATTTAGTAAGTTCAGCATGCTTTCTTTTGAAGTAATCTGGATGATTCTCTTCAAAGTGACGTTTCATTTTTGCTGGAAACATAACACTGTTCGGCAACACTTTCTCGCAAAATTACGCTTTGAAGTTTGTTCTCACTTTTCTCAGCAAATCCAAAATTCAAATATTATCCGTGGTACTTCCTTTTAACTGTTTTTTTTTTTGTGCAGCATTGATCACAGTGGAACTAGTACTAGGCAAACAATCAAACTCAAAACCTTCAGAAATATCTTACACCGCTGCTTTTATTGTATCATTTTCCTTCGCGCTAAAATAAGTGTACGGGAAACCGAAATTGAACAAACAAAATAAAATCATTTAGTGCGGTTACATGCTTAAAAACAGAAGTTATTAACTGGGGATTATAATGTTACGTAAATTATGATTTTGTTTGGGCATACCCGTCAGTTGGTTGTTGATTCTTCGGCATCTTCGGGTGCCTTTGCGGAGCGTTTACTTGCTTTTTTAAATGATCCAGAATTAAGCCAGCGATCCATTCGAGAATTCTATGTATAAAACAAAATAAAATTAAACTCACGCACTAAATGCTACTGCAAATTAATTTCACCGTACTACGTTTTAAAGTTTGCATAAATTGAACAAAAACTGTTTCTATTTCAATGGTCACTTTGGATGAAAAAGTGTTTTTTCCAACTATAAAATTATACTTCTTTTTGTCTTTTCTTGGTATTCGACTGATTGTAATTGCCTGCAGGGTTACTATGGCTGTTGTTGAAAAAATCAAAATTACAAGAGCAGAAGCCCAAAATTAACTAGTTACTAGTCCGTCTTGGGATTTGTATATTTGTTCAAATATTTACGAGGAGCACTTGGATATTCTTCGCTTCGTCTCACTGGTCACAAAAGCACCACACTCTTATCTTCAAATTAAGTCAGTATCATACCTTTTGAAGATTGTCCTTGCAGCGTTGGAAAGTGAGTTTTGTCGCATGAATTTAAACTATGTTTCTAAACATTAAAACAACACATTTTTTAACAAACCATACAAAATATAAAATTTAATTTTTAAATTTCACAATTTATTTTAAAACTAGCAAAACGATAATGGCGGCTCTTGGTTCCTCGAACTAGAACCATTTTCTCCGAATTCTTGGCACGTTTCCATATACTCATAAGTTGCTGCAGTCCAGGCACTGTCACATAACCAATAGCAGCTACAGTTGCTTCAATATAACTAAAATCACATCTCGTAACATAGCCAAAGACTTCGCGAGAACATTGATTCCGCAAACTAATGTCATCGGAATTCTCGGGTAACCATAGTTCACACATTTTCTTGTATTGTTCCATAACAAGAGTTGAGGTATTTGCTGGACGGATTGTTACTTTGCCTTCAGTTTTTTCCTAAACAAATAAATAACGACAGTGATAATAATTTGTTCCATCAAAAGGATTTGGTTTCAGTTTCTTACCTGTTTGCGTCTCTTCTCTCGCACTCGACGTCCCCTCATTCGTTTAAGAAGTTTCTTATGACTTTGGCGCAACTTTTTTCTTTCGGCTTCTTTTGGATCGCTCTTAAGTGGCTCCGTATAGACCGGGTCATTCTTTTCGAACTTAATTCTCTTCAAATTCCTCTTAAAGTCCGAATTGGTGGGAAGGCAGATTATTGCAAAGTCCCCAGGACATCCACGAGTTTTCATTCGGAGATTTATTTGTATAAGACACGAGGAAGGCAGATCGGGCAGTGGTCTTCTCTGGATAATGGCCACGTTGAGGTTCTTCAAAAGTTCCTTATCACGCAATATAAAGAAATGCTTATCGTTGGGAGACCATTCTTTTATGAGTTGTCCCAGTGGCGCTTTGAATGGACTGCAAATTGAATTTTTTTGATAGTTACACCGCTTATTTGGAGGTTTCCGGAAATACTTCACCCTAAGCTCGAGTTGTCGTTCAGCTGATTCCTTTACACCGGGCACGGAGTCTGGAAGAAATTGATCGGTGCCAAGTTCTCGTTGGATTGATTCGAATTCTCGCAAGCCTCCTGGCTTAGCACCGAACATTATCAGCGACAGCCAGAAGGACATTCCATAACCAGACGGAATTATCACATCCCATCCACAGGCATAGCCCAATCGCTTGTAGTTGTGGTCTTGGGATCCTGGTCGTTGTATTAGCAACAAAGGCACCGGTTGCATTTCTTCCTCAAACCGACACCGTTCTCCGGGAACTAAGCAATTCTTCTCTCGCTGGGTGCAGTAATCATGCGTGGACATCATTTGGCTACAAATTTGGTTCCTCAATTCGAAATCCCATATTCGACTCTGGTGGAGACTGCTCTGAGGATCGAAGAGAACATCGAGATTTGGTTGTGTGGCGGGATCAGGTTGTGCTTTCGTGCGTTTTTTGGGACGATTTATGCGGGGATCTTCGACGTTAAGGCCAAGAATCATGTTCGAGAGCAGTTCACCGGGGGAATTAACACCTTGGCAGTTTTTCCAGAACTCATTTTGGGCCAAATGGGCTTGAGAGTAGGTTTTGTTATTCATTGTTGACTTGAACCAGTTGTCTGGCTCGGAGTCTCGATTGGGTTTCACTTGCAGGGCTTTCCCCAGGACTGCTTGCGAAAGAGGTCCAGTAAGGCGAAATCTGTTCATGGTGTCTTTTAGTTCTGTAAGGCATATTCCGGTTGATGGGTTTCGATATTTGGGAGCACGCTGATAGGCAAAGGTTTTGGTCACAAATTGCAATTGTAGGTCTTTCTTCTTCTTCTTTGGACTTCCATTCGTCGTGTCGCCGTTTTCGCATTTCATTGGAACCTTTTCAATCTTAGTGCTTTGCAGTTCGAAGATTTTGATGATTTCTTGGAGGATTTCGGTGTACGCTGCGGGGTGAATAAACAGCCATAGGGTTCTGGTGTCAGTTTCTTCAGGTCTCCAGAGGAAACTTATCTTTCCCAAGGCACCATTTGGATATTGGCCCGCCTGGAACAGTTCAATACTGCCCTCTCTGCGGCCACTCGCGAAGGTTTTGGCTCCAATCCCAAGTCCACATTTAGAACTTGTCAACGCCCCAAAACATCTTACGATTTCATCGAATTTGCCTTGAATCTCTACACAGGCATGAAAGGAAATATCTTGCAGGAGACAATGTTTGGCGGAAGCACGGTAGCAAGATCGATAGGTCTTATCACATGAGGCATAGGGTAGCTTATAGCCCCACTTTGAGATCATGTGAAATCGTTTTGCATGCCAGATGTGTGTCTCCAGCCATGTTTGCGACTTCTGACGACGAATGTACTCCTTCAGGAGATTACTCGGCTTCCGACGATACTTCCTTGAAGGTCGCTTGGTGATTTGAGGTGGTTTGCCGGCTTTTGCCATTTGCGAATTATGAATGGAGCGATACTTACGGGGCAAACGCTTGGGATGATGGGACATGGCACGACGACGCATATGCTTTGGCAAAGTCTGAAATACCAATTTTGTACTTACGGGATTCCGGATTTCATCAAGAAGATTCTTGATTTCATTGATGCTGGACGCAGCATATCGGAATGTTTGTACATGAGTTGGAAGTGTCACGGGCCCACCGAGGGAAGAATCGTATTCTAATTTATTTGAAGTCATTTTTATAGCGAGGTTTTTAGTAATTTAAGGACAAATTTCAAGAAAAGTGGAAATCAGTTTGCATGCTACACATTTTCCAAATAACAACAAACCGAATTTTGACGTTCTGTTGATGTTTTAAACGTCATTTTGCAAACATGTGCGCTGAATGGTTTTTCTATTCGCTGGCAGAGTGCGCTTCGAAGGGTGAACAGGGTGTTTAATTAATTTAAGTTTAATTTGATTTTCTTTTAGTTGTATATAAAATTTTGATTTTCTTGGATAAATGACATTAAATATCTTCAACGCTTAAAAATCCAAAGTACAAAAAGTTGGGTTGACGTGACATAAGCATATGTAAAAAGCGTTAGATCAATTGGCCTTTTGATAGGCTTCTTACCGATTTTACGATATTTAGCAAAATCATGTGTCATAAATTAATAATTTGTAAAACTTAATGTACATAGCTTCAAAACAAGGGCGTTGAGAAGAAAGTTTACCAACATTTTTGTTGATTTATTTATTTATTTCTTTTATTTTGTCTAAATTAAACAACAAAAGGGAAGGGAAGGCATTGCACAAATCCTAAAATAAAACAAACAAAATTGCAATGACAATGTAGTTGTCAGCTGTCAAAGTGCAACAAAATAGAAAACATAGACAAACCATATGGTTTGTCTATGATAGAAAATATGTTTATCCAGGCGTTGAGTTTGAGCTTACGATATAAAGCGTGCAAAAAATTGAGGTAAGCTTTTGGGTGCATTCATAAAGCTAGTGACTACGTAATCAAAATTTAAATAGCTTTGTGAATGCAAAATTTTCACTACAAAGCCAGTCCACCCGGAACTGTCATGTTAATGGCAAATGCAATGTTTTTTTCTTTTTAAATTCAATAAAACTAAATAGAAGATATAATATGACTGGTTGTGAAACGTCAGAAACAGTGCCCACTAACTTTGTAGCCAAAAATGCCTTGATTACGTAGCCATCAGCTTAGTGAATGACCCCGTTGCCTTATAAGAGTCTATTGTTTCTATTTAATATGTCAAAGTCGACTCGATCAAGCGCGTGATTGTGGCTTAGCTATAACCTTAAAACCTCGAGAGCTGACTGACATTTTTTGATAAGTAAGGACCTACGTAACTGTAGTTTTGTAATATACTCTGTTACTAGTCACTTTATAAGATTATTCTAGGCAGTAAACATAGTTAATCTATGAAGCTTTTTTTTACAAACAAATTGATATGACTCAATTGTATGATCTTGATGAAATCCTCGGCTTTTCTATCAATTATATTAGTGAATCATATTCATACAGCTGGGTTCAAGATTTTTGAAATAATATAATGACGTAATAAAATAACGTCAAATACTTACTTCTTATTTTATGTCAATTCTGAATTCTTAAGACAAAATGACTGTTCATGAACTGTCAAACGCCCTTACGATTCGAAAATGACGTTTAAGATATTACGATATAAACCAGTAGTAATTCTTGACAATATATTTCACATTGCCTCATAAGATCATTGTATTTATGTATTTGAAATGTTACATCCCATCTGACGGAACACGAGTTTTTGGATTGACTATAAAAGACATGGAACGTCATTGATAATATTTTATAGTCAACTTCTTAAAAGAATAACTGAAATGAGTTCATCGTAAGTTGAAGTGCATCAGGCATTCCAAAGTTCCTTGGTCAACATAAAACAAAATACAATACAATTACACTATTATAAAAAGAGTATTCTTTAAGAAATTATAATTTCAATATCAATTCATTATTTATTGCCTCAAATATGTCATATTCAAGGTTACAAATACAACAATATGCAATATAATACTTTTTGTTCTTAGTTAGCAGCATGCAATATATTGCATATTTATAACATTAAATTATTGTATTGAACTGGAAGGTAATAATTAATATATGTAGGTACATTTATTTAATTATTCTTATCTTCCGGTTCCCGTTGAGAATTGCTTTGAACGTTGGAATAACTTATAAGAGAAAGACAGATGTAGATTGTACACTTTGACAATTAAGTTTAACACATGCAAAAATGCAGATTTAAAAAACGGTATCATCGTTTTATGTCATTCCCAATTAATATACAAAATATGACAATGAATTAGGAGAGAGATTATGAATAAATTCCAATTAACACCTGTCAGAAAATTGCATTCTAATTTAAAAAAAAATAGTCAAGAAAAACCTGTGATATCAGTTCTTACTAATGTCAAAATGTGAGTTGACCATGCCTCTATACTTTATATTTATTTATATCCTGCCCATTTTCCTTTAAAGTTTTGTGTAAAGGGTAAATCGTCATATTGGAAAATGAATGAATAAATATGAGAAGCTTTTTGCTGAGTCAAAAATTTTAAATGAGGATAGGAAAAAGAACGAAGGAAAATAATGAAATGTTTAAAAGAGACGTAACGAATGAATCTGTCAAATAAAAATGGAAATCTTCCATATCCAAGCTTCATCTATGTACTTGAATCTATCGTCATCTAATTGAAGCCAAAAATCGGCCAGGAGGTTGTTAACTTCCCATAGGAAGTTATTGTAATGGGTCCGATTTGTCAAATTGAAAATTTTGACATTTCTCGATGTTTAAAGGTCCCTAGAGTCGAAATAAAAGATTTTTAGAAAGATGTCTGTGTGTGCGTGTGTACGTACGTTTGTACGTCCGTACGTTCGCGACGTTTTTTTCGTCGTCCATAGCTCAAGAACCAGAAGAGATATCGACTTCAAATAAATGTTGTTATACAGATAATAAGGCAGAAAGATGCAGAAAGGGCTCTCAAGAAAATAGCGTGGGTGGTTTTTTTACCATAGCAGTTTAAAAAAAGGTGAAAATTTTGGTTAACCCTAAATATCTTACGAACCAAAAACGCTAGAGACTTGAATTCAATTTTATATAATAAATTGTGACGTGATATCAAAAAAGTATACTTTTTGAAAAAAATCCATTTAACGTTTTTTTTATAAATCAAAAAATCTGAAGAAAAAAAATTTGTCACCTCCAAAATTTTAAGACTAAAATATGATTTCATCTCCAAAACAATTTTGTGCAACGAAGAATAATGTTTTTGATATCTGATAAAATTTTGAGAAAAATCAAAGTTGGTAAAAATAGGATATCTTTTCAAAAACTTGAAATTTGGGCTTCAAACTTATTTTATCTTATAAGAAATATTGTTGTCAACATTAGGACAAATTTTGAGAAAAATCGAATTGACAGTTTTTTTAACAAAAAATAAAAACCTAAAAAAAAATGTATAAAAGTTGGTAAAAATTGATTTTCGACTCAAATATCTTTTCAAAACTTTGAGATATTGGCTTTAATTTTCTTTTACCTTTCAAAAAATATTGTTGTCAATATTCAGTAAAGTTTTGAAAAAAATCGAATTGACAGTATTTTTTTACAAAAAATTAAAAACCGAACAAAAATTAACAAAAGTTGGTAAAAAATGATTTTCGACTCAAATTACTTTCAAAAATTTGATATATTGGCTTTAATTTTCTTTTATCTTTCAAAAAATATTGTTGTTAACATTCAGTAAAATTTTGAAAAAATCGAATTGACAGTTTTTTTAAAAAAAAATAAAACTCTAAAAAAAATACTAAAACTTGGTAAAAATTTGCTTTCGACTCAAATAGCTTTTCAAAAATTAAAAATATTGGCTTCAAACTTATTTTATTTCACAGAAAATTGAGTAATGTTTACATAAAAAATAAAATCTACAAAAAATAGTACGCAAATTAGGTAAAAATTGATACGAGCACATATAGACAAACTTTTAAGCAAGAAACGACTGACGGGATGGGAAGTTATCAGTGTTTGTCGCATCCCAGCCTTTTTTTTACTTTTGTAAAGGAAATACGTAATGTTTGGAATCTCTGTGATTAACTTCTTCAAGTGTTCTTAAATGAAATCGATTGTTTGGATTAACTTCAATTAATAAATAAACTAACTAAAAAATAATCATTGACATAAATTCTTTGACATTTTATAAACAGCTGATTCAAAAATAATCTGGATACCTTTAAGTTAGTGCTTTACTTGTAAAAGAGCAGCTTTTTCAAAACTGCTGAGATGTCTAAAAGGAATTCAAAAGGTATCCGAAAATTGCTGGTATCTGACAAAACAGTTGATATTTTCACCTATCAAGGATAGCCTATCCTACACGAGATTGAACGCAGCCTTTGGCGTATAATATTTGACGTTCATTCTCTGACATTTAATAAACAGCTGATTTAATGGCACACTATTTAAACACATGAACCAATAGTGTCGTTTGTGCAAATTTATCATTCAACACAATTTGTTAACTATAGACATTACATTAATATGTATGTCAAGGCTCTTCAAATAGAATAGAACTACGAGGTGTGGAAATTAAGATCCGGAAATTTAGTTATAATTTAAAAAGTGGCAACACTTTTTTATTTGTTATCATTCATCTGTCTAAGAAGGGGGATCTTCCTTTTAGTTAGAGTTCAAAGTTGAAGTATATAGCACAGTTGGTTTGCGTTTTATGCGTATTTTTTACAAGTAATTTTTTTTGTGACGTAGTGGAAATGTGTGACGTACATTACAAGTAACGTGTTGTGATTCAATTTTCAGTGAAAACCGTCGAAAAACCCTCGGAAATCCCCCGAAAATTGCAGGTTGTTTATGGAGACGATAGCATGTCAAAAACGCGAGTGTTTGAATGGGCGAAGCGGTTCAAGGAAGGGCGTGAATCGGTGGAAGGCAATCCACGTGAAGGAGTTCCCGTCAAATCTCGACGTGAATGTTGATCGTTTGCGCATGTTGATCACGTTTGACTTTCACCTAAGCATTCCTGCATTGTCTTACGATTTAAACATCAACAAGGAAACGGTTCGCAAGATGTTACACGAGAATTTGAACATGCGAAAGATCTGCGCAAAGATGGTGCCTAAAGTTCTCACCTATGAACAAAAACAAACGCGGAAATCGATTTGCGAGGATCTGTTATCTCGCATCCCAACGTTGCCTCACCCACCCTATAGCCTCGATATTGCTCTCTGCGACTTTTTTCTGTTCCCCAAGATGAAGTCGCACCTCAAGGGAACTCATCATGGCGACGTACAGAAGGTCCAAGAAGCTCTAACCGTGGTGTTAAACGGGTTAACTTCGGAGGACTACCAAGAATTAAAGGGAGATTATTGTGAAGGTCGATAGTAAAATTTTTCCTAAAAGTTCATGTTCTTGTTTTTTATTGACAAATTCCCGGAACTTAATTGCCACACCTCGTATAATCGCATGTAGAGCCTATATTACATCCACTAAGGTTTCAAGAAGTATCAAGATCGATCGTTTACTTATCACTTCCAAAAACTAAACCAGATTGACCTACATACTAATTTTTTAATCATGGTAACACATTGAACGTTAACCTCAAGACTAAATTTACTTAAGTTTTAGTCATACTCAGATACCAACGTGGACTTTGTCCAGAATTTTCTATTGCTCATATCCCACATATCTTATGTTCTTTCCTCAAAAGCAGATAACAAAAATGCTTAAATTCCCATAATGTGTTTCACACTTGTCGTCAAGCTTGATTACAGAATTCTCATAATTGTTCCAGCAGAAAATAAAATATTTAAAAATTTATCAGTCGATATTAAACAAAACAATAAAGAAACTGACTGATATACTTTGTACTATGCAAAAGGGATAAACAAAAGTTCAAGAATTCTAAGCTGTTGAACTTATCGTCAGTTTTGGTTTTCAAACTTTAAACAATGAATTTATGCTAATAAACAAATGAGAACCTCCTCTAATATGGGGCTTAACTATGGAGTCTATCAGCCATCGAAATCGTGTGGACTTTGTTCCAGACAGAAATTTCGCATTGTTCATTCCCTATGCTCATGTTATGGTGTTGTCCCTAAAAGCAAAAATAAACAAACAAATAAATAAATAGATAACACAAGTTGCTAAAATTTCCGTATAGTATATGAAAAGCAGTGGTGGCCGAGATTGATTACACATATTTTTAATCACCATCATAGTTTGTTTGTTGTTTAAATAAACAAAAGCAGATTGAATTTTCAAGTTATAAACATTATTAAGCTTAATTTGCCTTTATTCAGGGCTGATTAGCTTCTAGTTATCAGGAACTAGCTATGTTCTATAAAACAATTGAATTTATACAACAAGCCTCGGATACGGACGGATTCACTGTTGACAACCCACGCAAACGAAATAAGGACAACGAACTTCGGATATGTACGTGGAATGTTAGGTCCCTTAACAGACCACGTGCAGCCGAACAATTAGCGGAAGCCCTAAACTGCTGCAAGGCAGATATTACAGCCATTCAAGAAGTGCGATGGGATGGACCGGGCAAACGCAAACTAAAAGACTGCGATATCTAATACGGCGACTGCTACCGAGAACAAAGACAGTGTCTATTTAAGTGTGGATTTGTTGTTGGAACTAGGCTCAGGCTAAAAGTCCTGAGTTTCAACAGTGTGAGCGAGCGTATCACGACAATCCGCATCAAGGCTAAATTCGCCAACATAAGCCTAAAATGCGCGCATGCCCCAACAGAGGAGAAAGATGAAGACACCAAAGACATATTCTTCGAGCTCTTGGACAAGACATATATGAGCAGTGCCCTGGCTATGACATTAAAATTGTCTTAGGAGATTTTAATGCCAAGCTAGGAAGAGAAAACATCTTTGGTGGCATAATCGGGCGATACAGCCTGCACGACACTACCTCCGACAACGGATTCAGGCTGGTCGATTTCGCTGCGGGGCGAGACGTTCTGGTAGCTAGTACGCAGTTCACGCATCTTAATATCCACAAGGGGACATGGAAATCTCCTGATCAATCAACCGTCAACCAGATTGACCATATTGCGATCGACGCACGACACTTCTCCAGTATCCAGGATATCCGAACATTCCGAGAGGCCAACATTGACTCGGACCACTACCTCGTTGTAGCCAAGGTACGGCTACGGATATCCCGGTCTAAGCCTAAACAAGGAAGTACTGTGAGACGATTCGACGTTAGACGGCTACAATCGCAAGAGACTGCCATGTCCTTTTCCGATCGAGTCTCTAATAACCTCTTAAGGAGTCCTATGCTGCCTGCATTAAGCATTGAAAACCAGTGGCAACATTGCCTTGCAGCCATCATAGATGCCGCCTGTGGAGTACTAGGTTTCACACGGCCACCACAGCGAAACCCCTGGTTTGACGACGAATGCCGGCAAGCGCACGCAGCGAAACAAGAGGCATACAAAACGGCGCTCCACAAAAGGACCAAAACTGCTCGCGAGCTCTACGAGCAGAAGAGGAGAGAGGAACACCGGCTTCTTAGATGGAAAAAAGAGAGAATGAGAAGCGTTCACACTATGAAGGTCAATGAGGGCAAGACCAAGTATATGCTGTCATCAAAAAAGGACATTGAACAACGACTTCTTGGACAAAACGTCACCATGGACAGCTTTAACTTCGAAAAAGTTAAGGACTTTGTCTACCTAGGCATCGCTAAAAACACGGACAAAAATATCGCTTTGGACTCATCAACCCGGTTCTCATTTATGGCTCCGAGGCCTGGACCCTGTCAAATAAAAATGAGAACGTCTTAGGATGCTTCGAGAGAAAAATTCTTCGGGTGATTTTTGGTCCCGTACGCATAGATGCAGAATGGAGAAGAAGATATGTACGGGCTGTAGAGCGACACTGATCTAGTCCGGAAGGTCTTTGAATCCAATCCCGAGGGACGGCGCAGTAGAGAAAGACTGCGACTCAGGTGTAGCACTAAGGTGGGTGAAGACCTCAACCAAATTGGCGTGTGAAACTGAAGCCAGCTAGCTATAGGGACCGAGCTGGCTAGAGACGCATGTTGTTGAGGCCCAGGTCCGCCCTGGACTGTAGCGTCACATTAAGTAAGTAAATATAAGTAGTTGTAGGGTCGTAGTTCAATCTGTGCTTCAGTAATATTTATTCACTGATTTGTATGGAATAATTAACGCTCAACCGTGGTTGAATCCCGACTGAATCCCAACTGATTCACAGAAGTGAGTAAATTTGTATAAGTGTATGACAATTGAATCTCAGGTAATCCTCCAAACTCAGCTTCACCTGACGTTTACGAGTTCAGCCATAGGAATTCAATTCATGCTATCACATTGGAGCTTCGACCTCAAGCTTCGTTTGACAATCGTAAGGAGAATAACGTAATTTAATGTAATGTAACGTAATGTAACTCAAAACTTGAACTTTCTTAGTGAACTTGACTTTGTAACGTTTTTTTGAAGTTTGTGTATTTGTTATGAAGTAATGCGTTGGATCTGTTAGCGTTGTATTTGAGCCCCGTTGTATAGGACTTCTTTGGAATAATAGCTGTTCGATATAAGACGGTACAGCGTCGTAAACACAGCCGCTCGAATACCCGAAACTTCTCCATCTCATTCACGACACAGGACAACCATAAACGATCATCGGCCGTATGAGGGCCATGTAGCAACTTACCTTCTCTCTGGGGCAAGCCGACTGCTGTAAAACAGCCGTTTCGTAAGAGCGAAGGCTCCTCTAGTCCTGGTCAGAGCAGCATTTATATGTCTGTCGAATTATAAATACTGATCTAACCAGATACCGAGGTACTTCACTACACTTTTGCTCGCTAATCGCTGTCCATCAAGATCAACGATGACCATCTTGTGCCAATTGTTGCACGTATCCCTCGTGGCCCTAGCCAAACGGGACCGGAACAGAAGAAAGACCCTATTACGATACGGTGTCAAAGGCCTTTTCCATGAGTCTTGTCAGTAAGCAACTCTTGTGCCTTCGCAGTGCGTTAATGGTCGCGTTTCTGTAAGCATCTAATTGGTGCCGTTATTTGTACTTTGGTATTGTCCGTTCCATTGTTCGTCGGGCTTGCATTACAGCAGCCAGTCCGCAGTGATCACTGTCGTACTCGACTGTCTGTAAGCAGTTTCGAGAGTAATTACCCACTTTGTTTGTAACTGTCAGTCTTGTGTCGTACCGCAAAAGATCCAGAAACGAGACGCTTCTTGGATCCGATGGCTTTTCAGTAGCCAGCAGGTCGACGCCATATTCAACACTGTTAAGATTCATCAAATTAAAAAGATGATTACCTCTGTGATTACTATGTTGATTTCTCCAATATTCATGTTTTGCGTTCAAATCACCGGCCAAGATGAAATAGTTTTCTCCCAAGCTCAGTTGAAGTTCCCTAAAAAGAATCTGGAGTTCTGAAGCATTAGCTGCAATCATTTACATACGCTTCCCTTGATTTTGAGAGATGCATACAACGCAAACTTCTAGCGTCTTGAGCTTTCGCAATTCATTGTTGTATATGACTTTATAACTAATGCCCTTTCGTATAAAGAGAGCGACACCGCCCCCTTAAGTGGAGTCGGGCCGGTCTCTTCTTACGATATTTTAATTTTTATGAGTCAATTGTTTTTGTGGTTTAGCTTGGTTTCGCTAGCCATAAACACATCGGGACTGTAGTCTTTCAACAATTGGAACATGTTGGCTCTTCGTTCAATCCCAATCAGTGAATTAACATTCACACCTAGGACTTTTAGGCGCGTCTCCGGCAGCGTGCCCATTATGGGCTAAATTTCTCCAAGTCAGGAAACAAAGAGTAGAGGTGATCCACCCTTTTGCTTTGTTCCTTTATCTGACTTTGCACCCCTGACCTTGAATGCTCAAAAACAAGGCTACAATGTCAGGAATCACCTCTGGTGCCTTAGGCACAGGGGCCTTTGCAGCAACCGTTGGTGGAGCCTGTCTCATGTTCCCATTCACTGACATTATTTGGGCGTGGGAAAAATTTAGGATCCACGAATTTTTGTGTTGGAGTCTGTCGAACTGTTTGACTTGACTCCTTTCGGCTTCTTGACTGGCCTGTTTCTGTTTCATTTCTTGGACCTTAGGGCAACCCCTATAGCTAGCCGGGTGCCCTTGGTTTCCACTAAGGACACACTTGAGCTGGGTTTAATCCTAAACCCGCTCAATTCCCAGCTTGCATTCTCCTTCTATGTGGGTTTCTGAGCACCTGACATGGCCAAACCTCTGGCACTTCGTACATTGTAAAATATCATCGTGACTTTTTAGTGAATCCCAAAGTACTGTTTGATAGTCGAGGGATTTGATTTCCTTCACACTGTCAAAAATGCTTTGGAGCGATAATGTTACGAGGAACATTGGCAGCCTATAACCTTCTCACCTGGATTTCACCGTAGTGAAAAGCTTTACCCCCAAATAATTGAGATCATCAGTGGCTTTTTTAAGAGCGCCTCCGGTTCCGTGCAGGAAATTATGCCCTTCAGAAGGACCGTCTTAAATTTGTTCTCTTTTATGTGTGAAGCTGTAGAACTCAGCTGTGGCCTCTTTTAATAACCCTTTTACTAAATTGTATTCGGCCAGTGAGAAACATTGGCCCAATAATTCTTTTCTTTTTCGTTCAAAATTTTTATGAAAAACGAGTCCAACGCACTAACCATCATGCCACGGGTACTACAATAATTCTTTCTCCTCTTCGAAAAATGTATTATGCGAAATTGACTATTTGTTAAATTTTGTTTCGATTATATTCATTGCTGACATATTTGAAATGAACAGTTATTCCTTCAGTTTTGGTGTCAACCACAATTTAGTTGAACTGTCACTTTCTAGTTGGAACATTGCCACTTTGTTTGAAAAACTCTCTTAAAACTTTGAAAACATAGAGATGTTTAATTGGTAAAATTTGCAATTCTTGGTATAAAGGCCAACTTTCAGCAAAATGGTTTTTATTACAAATTATTGTTATTCCATGCTTTTGAGCTAACATAAGGGGTCTAACAGTATTTGCGTATGATCCACCCCAGCTGGAAATTTCGTATTGAAGCTTTGAATGCCCAAGACAGTTATAAATTACTTTTAACACTTTTTTCGGGCAAAATGGTTTTATGAGGTACATTTTATGTGTGATTTCAATTTAATTTGAAATCGATTAGAACACCCAAGTATTTGAATTTCATCACTGACTCAATAAGACTCAAGCAACTATCGGAACATAAACTATGAAAATAAAAATTAAGTTCACAACATTTATGAACAGGTAAGCAAAATTGTTTACAGTTATGGGCATGAAGGCAAAGGTTATAATCAAAAAGACTGTTATCAGAAAGTTTAAAAGTTACTAACTTAGTTTTCACGCTTATAATTAGCTTATGAGCAGCAAACCATGTCCTAAGGATTTCTAAATCTTCTTCAATTTTGGCCACACATTCAAAAGTAGTATTAAATTGATAGGTGTATACTATATCGTCTTTAAAGGCAGTTGGCAAACCATTTAATTAAAGATTGAAAAGAGAATTTATATAAATTAAGAAGAATAATCGACCGAGAACGGAGCCTTGTGGGACTCCATTTTTTAAATGAAGTGAATTGCTAAAAGTTCCGTTCACATTTATTTTGTGTTCTCTTTCCTTTAAGAAGGATTGAAGCCATTTAAATATAACACCTCGAAAACCAGCATTGTACAGTTTGTTTAACAGAACGTCGTGGTCAACCATATCAAAGGCCTTAGTCATATCAACAAAAAAAGCGATATAATTGAACATTCCTGATCGAAATCCAAATTGATTATCGCCGACAAATTTATTTTTGTCCAAGAAGGAAATTATTCTTGCCTTTATAAGTTTTTCAAAAAGCAGAGAAATAGGTCTATAGTCGGAAACATTCTTTCTATTACCTTTTTTGAAAAGAGGCACAGCACACTTAAGGCCTTTGGGAAAACAACCATTTTTAACACTTGCGTTAAACAGATAACTCAATATATCGACCACATATAAAATATTTTGTACAATCACAACTTGAGCAAGGATCAACTTAAGGTTTGAGTTTATCTAAAATTCCGGTGAAATATTCATTAAATATATTGGAAATAGAGTTTAAGTCACTAATGGAAACATCTTTAATTTGCAAGTTATCTATTTCGACTAACTGCGAATCCTTACCTAAAATATTATCTACCACCTTACATTTTTCTCTTATATTATCGTATAATAATTGTTACGCGTTAGTCATCCAAGTTTTTAAATGCTTATGGCTTTGTGAGCTTAGATTTGAAGTATAAGTACAAGAATTTATGTGATTTTGTAAAATTGAACTGCATAAATCAAAGGCCTTAGATGTGTTACTTTCCAAACAAACTGGCTCCCAAAATTCATATTTTAAAAGTTCCAATAATAAAGAGTAATCAATGCATTCTTTATTTCTTTTCAATGCTTTTCTACTACTTCCTTAAGTGGAATCCAAAGCGTTATTAAGACCAACCATGTGATGGTCTGTTAACCTAAGATCATAAACCTTACCATAAGAAATTTTACTATGTTTTTTATTAAATCTGGCGAATATGTAATCGATACAAGTACTCGAAGATTCTGTCACACGGGTTGGCTCGTTTATAAAGGGTGATTTTTTTGAGGTTAGGATTTTCATGCATTAGTATTTGACAGATCACGCGGGATTTCAGACATGGTGTCAAAGAGAAAGATGCTCAGTATGCTTTGACATTTCATCATGAATAGACTTACTAACGAGCAACGCTTGCAAATCATTGAATTTTATTACCAAAATCAGTGTTCGGTTCGAAATGTGTTTCGCGCTTTACGTCCGATTTATGGTCTACATAATCGACCAAGTGAGCAAACAATTAATGCGATTGTGACCAAGTTTCGCACTCAGTTTGCTTTATTGGACATTAAACCAACCACACGAATGCGTACAGTGCGTACAGAAGAGAATATTGCGTCTGTTTCTGAGATTGTTGCTGAAGACCGTGAAATGTCGATTCGTCGCCGTTCGCAGCAATTGGGTTTGTGTTATCCGACCACATGGAAGATTTTACGCAAAGATCTTGGTGTAAAACCGTATAAAATACAGCTCGTGCAAGAACTGAAGCCGAACGATCTGCCACAACGTCGAATTTTCAGTGAATGGGCCCTAGAAAAGTTGGCAGAAAATCCGCTTTTTTATCGACAAATTTTGTTCAGCGATGAGGCTCATTTCTGGTTGAATGGCTACGTAAATAAGCAAAATTGTCGCATTTGGAGTGAAGAGCAACCAGAAGCCGTTCAAGAACTGCCCATGCATAACGAAAAATGCACTGTTTGGTGTGGTTTGTACGCTGGTGGAATCATTGGACCGTATTTTTTCAAAGATGCTGTTGGACGCAACGTTACGGTGAATGGCGATCGCTATCGTTCAATGCTAACAAACTTTTTGTTGCCAAAAATGGAAGAACTGAACTTGGTTGACATGTGGTTTCAACAAGATGGCGCTACATGCCACACAGCTCGCGATTCTATGGCCATTTTGAGGAAAAACTTCGGAGAACAATTCATCTCAAGGAATGGAACGGTAAGTTGGCCACCAAGATCATGCGATTTGACGCCTTTAGACTATTTTTTGTGGGGCTACGTCAAGTCTAAAGTCTACAGAAATAAGCCAGCAACTATTCCAGCTTTGGAAGACAACATTTCCGAAGAAATTCGGGCTCTTCTGGCCGAAATGCTCGAAAAAGTTACCCAAAATTGGACTTTCCGAATGGACCACCTAAGACGCAGCCGCGGTCAACATTTAAATGAAATTATCTTCAAAAAGTAAATGTCATGGACCAATCTAACGTTTCAAATAAAGAATCGATGAGATTTTGCAAATTTTATGCGTTTTTTTTTTAAAAAAGTTCTCAAGCTCTTAAAAAATCACCGTTTATTACTCTTAAGACCATTTGCTGCCAAGAGAAATTTTATGTGTCTTTATCTATTTCATTTAATATATCAATGTTAATATCACCTATGAAAATAAAAATATTAGTAAATGAAAATGAAAATTGTTAAGTAATAAATTTCTAAACCCGAAACAAATGAGAAGCATTACATTATAGAAGCATTATGCTCGGATATTTTGCTTTACTTAACTTTCCTAATCAGGATAATTGCAAAGAACGGCAAACATATCCGGTTAAATACAATGGGTTAGTTTCATAACAAGTTGTCTGTTTGTATAAAAAATTAACAAATGACAATTACCCGCGGCTAATCTTTGTTTATTAAACACATGCGCTAATTCAAAACCAAATGTCATTAACTTCTTTATTTGAAATTGACAACCCTGATAGACAAAAAAAAACTGCATTCCCTTTCAATAACCGGCAAACAGCAACGTCACGTCACAAAAGTCACTTTCAAGTTAGCAAGGTATTAATCTTATTCCGGTTATTTCTTTTTCTTACTTTTCCAACTCCTTTGATTTAAATCTGCCATCTCAATAAGATTCCAATGAAATCAAAACAAATAAAAACAACCACAACTCCCGACCAACTCATCTGAAATACAAACTAGTTTCTTTTATATTTTAATTATACATAAATTTGGATCAGTTTTAATCAAAAGCGAATGACAACCAATCATCGCCTCAGTTCTTAATTTATATCAGTTACAAGCATCTCATCTTAGTGGTCTGTTTACATTACGTATGGGCTGATATTCAAATAGTATAATCAAACCATAATATTTCAGCATTTCAGAGTTGCAGCGTTTGCACAAGATCGAGGTTTTTAGGTACTTAAATTACAGATGCAAACCAAGTTCAAGGTCAATTTGCGGTTCGTTTTTTTCTGTTTTTAATTTCGTATTTATGGAAACGAATTGAAATTACATGCTTGTTTTTAACCCGTTAGCCGGGTTATATGGAAATTCAAAAAAATTATACAAAATGTTGTGCGTTTGACTAGAAAATCAATCTATTGTTAGCAACACGTTCGTTCGTACTTCTTATGAACGCGGAAGCTTTGCTTTGATTAATCACACGGGGTTCACGGAATGTGAATGACATACGAGCATTATGCGCGAATTGCGCTAAATGTTGTTGACATTTTCAAGATGTGCTCAACAAGTTTTATTTTATTCTTTTTAGATTCCGTGAAGATGATCGTCAGAAAAAAAGATTTTATACTATATTTTAGTATACACTCAAGAAATGCGGTAAGAAATAAATTTGACTACATTAGTATCTAAGACTATAAGGGCTAATTATGAATGCACGGTATTGCTATCTGTCAAATGTCACTTTTGCAACTAATTTAATCTTCTGCACGATTTGTAATTAGAGTCAAAGTGATGAGGTCACATTTATTTAAATAGAAAAATAAGACTTTTGTTTTAAATTTTAGAAGAAGAAAGACGTGCTACAGAGTAAAACTTGTGTAGCAAATTTGAAAGAGAAAAATATGTTGGTGATTTCAAGGTAAACAAACTATAAAAATCATGTAAATAAAGAAAATTAACATCTAAATATGTAGTAGATATGTATTAAATTCTTGTGAACCTTAACTAAATGTATCTAGACGGGGAGTAAAGGGTGTTTTTTTATGTATAGAATCCCCAGATATTTATTTTTAGTTGGTAACACTGTTTTGAAAGTGACAATAATGGAAAGTTGAAAAGGTAAAATTTATCAATTTTGGTGGATTAACTGAGGCTTAGAGGTCCAACTATAATAGACTTAACCGAAAGTAAGCTAATGTTAAAACCGAACGAAAAGTTATCAGAAGTTATCGTCAAAACAAAAAGTAACCATAATGGATTCAAGTAACTTAAGCAAATTTGACATTTGCTTAAGGTCGAGCAATTTAATGGCTCTTGAGTGAATGCGCGATAGTTAGTGCAATTTAACGAAACTGAGCGGAACGTCTATTATGGTTAGTGACATATAAGGCTGCGTATTGGTTTGTTCCCTTAAGCTGGCTTAGGCTCGGTTAAGTCTATTATAGTTGGGCCTTAACGAAGTTTCCAAAATCTAATCATCAGAAATCGATAGTGGACGATTGCCGGTCAGAGCTGGAGGTAAAAGAGCCGTTCAAGAACTTTAGACAAAATGCTGCAGTAAATTATTTTATGTCATAATGATTTTCGTAAGAGACTCAAACTGGTTCTATTGAACTTAGGAGGAAGCCTAAAGATTCATGTGGTATCACAACGGGCCTGGGAATGAGAAATTTTATCCCAAATAAGGTTAAAAGCATTAGACCTAGGGAAAACGCATGGTTTGATGCGAGCTGTAAAGAGGTTATTAGGGTCAAGAAGGTAAGTTTCCGTTGTTTTCAATCCAACTGAGGAAAACCGGAATAAGTTCAAGCAATCCAGGAAGGCCTGCAACGCAACGACGGACCAAATTTTTACATGACTAAAAATTGCGGCCAAAAATACTGCAATGTCCCAAAGGCAATACAAATTTTTGGTCATTTATAAAAAATATGAGGAATTCTTCCTCTTCCTCGGTTCCTACGCTCGTTGTGAATGACACTCCATTTGTTAGCTCTTTAGAGAAAGCAACTCTCTTTGCTAGGCAGTTCACCGCCAATTTGTGAGTGTTATGACTCTGCTGCCAGTGAGGGTTATGACTCCGCTTTTACTTGAGCGAGTTAATGATTCTATGGGGCAAATCTTTTTTCGCCCACGTACTTTAGCGAGAGTCCTAAAAGATCTTAACATACATAAATCTGCTGGTCCGGATGGTATCCCTGCTATTTTTCTGAAGAGGTGTTCTTCAACGCAGGCAAAACCACTGCGTTCCAAGCGGATGAAAAACGCCATTTGTCCAGCCTGTTCCCAAAAAAGGCGAATCTTCCTCACCGTCTAATTACCGACCGATTAGACTTACGTCCCTTCTTTCCAAGGTCATGAAAACGCTGATTAATTATCAGCTCTTAATGACCGACAATACGGTTTTCGTAGCAATAGGTCCACTGGTGATTTCATGGTTCATCTCACCGAACAGTGGAACAAATCTTTAAATCGTTTTAGAGAAAGTAAACTTATTGCACTTGATGTTTCAAAAGAATTTGATAGCGATTGGCATCAGGCTCTCTTATCGAAAATGCGTGCTTTCGGTTTGCATGAATCCCTCCTTCAATGCATTTGTAATTACCTTTCGAATCGTTCTATACAAGTTGTATTGGATGGATTCAAGTCTGAAAATCACAAAATATATATTGGTGTGCCCCAGGGCTCTGTTTTATCTCCAACACTCTTTCTCATTTTTATTAATGATCTAATGTATGCAACTTCTAATACAATACATTGTTTCGCTGACGATAGTACCTTAGGTTTTCATATTCACACCGTTCTTCTTCGGATAGGAAAATCTTGACATCCTCGGAACCACGTTTTGTGGAGCGATCACATACGCGATGTTGCCAAAAATGCCACAAGATGTCTAAGTTTTTTGAAACGTTGCAAGAAATTTTTCTCTCCGTCTGATCTGACTACAATCTACAAAACCTATATTCGTCCGAAACTTGAATATAACTCCCATCTCTGGGCTGGTGCTCCAGTAACTTATTTAAGCTTCTTGGACAGTATTCAAAAAAGAACTTTTAAATTGATTGGTGACATTAACATCATCAACTCGATTACGTCATTCGAACATCGTCGAAATGTTTCTTGTCTCACCCTCTTTTACCGTTATTTTAATGGTTTATGCTTTAGAGAAATAGCCAGTTGTATTCCTTCCCTTAAGCAGTTCAACCGTAACGCTCGCGGCTAACTTCGGTCGTACTGTCAAGTACAGAGACGTCTGTCAAAGTAGCTGTCATTTATTTAGTTTGTCTTGCAAAATAAAATAATAAAGTTATAGTGTTTAACAATGAAAAAATGTAATTATCTCTTCGAGACGAATTTTTGAAAAATAATGGATTAATTTGAATTATGCGGACAGTATCCTGTTCACCCCTTCGTTGCATACGTTAAGCGATTCATTATGAATTGTTAAACCTTAGAAAATTGAGTGTCGCAACAGTCCGTTTGAGAACTAGGGCCTAGTGACTGTCAGCTCTCAACCATTCCTGTGTGCGAGTACTGTTCTCAGGGATAGAAGGGACCTACAGTTTTAAGCCGAATCCGAACGGCAAATTTGAGACAGCACTTTTCATGACAATAATTACTCTTGAAGAATGTGTCAATTCCTCGCAAGAGGCAGTACCCGTGGAAAAAACTTTAGGTGGCATAGGCAGTGTTCGAACCCAAGACCTCTCGCATGACAGTCCAAACGCACTAAGCATCATGCCACGGGTACTACGAATTTGTCAAACCTTACTGAAAAGACATGGCGTCAAAGTTTGACATTCTCAACTGTCAAACTATATACACAAGTTATCGAAATTTCTCATGCCGCAAAAAAAAAACACCCTATAGTTTAAGTTTAAATTGAATTCTTTTTTTACCAAAGAAAGCCCTTTCAAAGAGAATAGTTAGAGGATGAAAATTTTTGACATTCAATGATATTTCTTCTTCATAAAAAACATGACACCTGAGCTCAGTCGTTTTAATTAAATACTAGTCCTTCACTTCGTGATTGAATGCTTCGGTGCACATTTGATGGAGTGAGTTGCGAAATAAGGGGAACAATTTTACTCACCTGACCGTATCTTATAAGAAGAATTCACGAAGGTTTCGCCAACAACTTCAGCATTATTACCAATTGCACATACCACTAATATTGAATTTAACACATCATTTCTGACATGATAATAATTCCACTAAAGGGTAAGACATTTTACTGCACATTTTAGGGCGCCATTACTTAAGGCACCATGCATATCATGTATCCAACTGCACTGCATAAAGTTAACGAACTCTTATGAAGCAGCGGAGCGGTGGATGGCGGCCGGCGCGGTGACGGCAATGCACTCTCGCTTCAAACAGTTACTTCCTTTCGACTTTAACCTATCTTGCCGACGTTGTTTTAACATCAGCATCAGCCAGCAGCGGCCCCAACAGCAGCAAAAATGTATCTCCATCTCGAGTTTTTCCGTTTGCCCCATTTGGGGCGAGATCGCACCTACCTACTCGTAGTCGAACTGTAGAGTTAGTTTAGTTATCCACACTGCTGGTTGAGTGCTGGTTGAAAACAGTCTGACTTAAGCTCGCACATTGATCACACCGCGCTTAAATTTTGGCGTAAAATTTTCTGTTGATCATTCGTTCAGTGAATTTTGTTATTTTGTTTTTGTGTTTTATTCGTAAATGGGACCCCTTTAGTTAAATCTATTTTATAGTTTAGATACGGGTTCAAATAATTCGTGTTTGGTTTTGTTTTGTTGTTGCTTTTGCTTTTCAATTAAATTTTTTCATTCACATCCACCCCCTCAATTAAATGTGCATTGAATCAGTGCAACAATTGTTCTTTGAATGTAATAAAAATAAATAAAACGGATTTAAAAATACAAATATTTTTATTTAGCGGTAATTCAAACAAAAGAAGTGTGATAGTTAATCAGATTAAACAAAGTTAAAAAAAAAGAAAGTGTAACAGAGTCTTAAAGACCAAGCGGATTCTTACACAAAGGTAGGTTACAATAAGTTTTTCTTATAAAGAGTTTACTGTAAGTTGACAGAATTTTATGCATGAAAGATTCTCAACGTTAATGAATCACAGATTATTGTTTTATTGTCCCATTGTTACAATTAATTTTATACTTTTTGTTATTTAAAGTGTTGTTTTGTTTAAGATATGGGAAATTTAATAAAATGTGATTGCCAGAAAAAAGAAAATGAACGAATAGAAAATGCATTGTGGTTTTGGTTTTGATAAAACTTTACAGTTAAAGTTTTATTTCATATTACAATGCTGGGACACAGGAAAGTGATTGTTAGTTTGAGTTTCATTGCATTTGATGGGGTTATCTATTCATATGCAACTTTTATGAAATTTTATGAAAGTGCATCGAATTGCGATCTTTTGACGTTTGGGCATTTTCACAGTTCCTTACTTTTAATCTATGGCGTAATTAGTTATATTTCATTTTTTTTTGTATTCCGTTTATTTTATTAACTTCCCATAGGAAGTTATTGTAATGGGTCCGATTTGTCAAATTAAAAATTTTGACATTTCTCGACGTTTTAAGGTCCCTAGAGTCGAAATAAAAGATTTTTAGAAAGATGTCTGTACTTCCGTACGTCCGTATGTTCGCGACGATTTTTCGTCGTCCATAGCTCAAGAACCAGAAGAGATATCGATTTCAAATAAATTTTGTTATACAGATAATAAGGCAGAAAGATGCATAAAGGGCTTTCAAGAAAATTGCGTGCTAAAACGCTAGAGACTTGAATTAAATTTTATATAATATATTGTAACGTGATATCAAAGAAGTATATTTTTTGAAAAAAAAATTCATTTAACGATTTATTTTATAAATCAAAAAAAAATGAAAAAAAAAAAAATTTGTCAACTCCAAAATTTTGAGACTAAAATTTGATTTCATCTCCAAAATAATTTCGTGCAACGACGAATAATGTTTTTGACATCTGATAACACTTTGAGAAAAATCGAATTGACAGTTTTTTTTTATAAAAAATAAAAATCTAAAAAAACCATTACTCAAAGTTGGTAAAAATTGAATATCGATTCAAATATCTTTTCAAAAACTTGAAATTTAGGCTTCACACTTATTTTATCTTATAAGAAATATTGCTTTCAACATTCTGAAAAATGTTGAACAAAATCGAATTGACAGTTTTCTTACAAAAATTTAAAACCTAAAAAAAAATCATAAAAGTTGGTAAAAATTGATTTTCGACTCAAATATCTTTTCAAAACTTTGAGATATTAGCTTTAATTTACTTTTATCTTTCAAAAAATATTGTGGTCAATATTCAGTAAAATTTTGAAAAAAATCTAATTGACAGTTTGTTTACAAAAAATTTAAAACCGAAGAAAAATTAGCAAAAGTTGGTAAATATGATTTTCGACTCAAATATCTTTTAAAAAATTGGAGATAATAGCTTCTGACTAATTTTTACTTATAAGAATTATTGTTTTCAATATTCGATACAATTTTGAGAAAAATCGAATTGATAGTTTTTTACAAAAACTAAAACTCTAAAAAAAACAATTTTAAAACTTGGTAAAAATTTACTTTCGACTCAAATAGCTTTTCAGAAATTTAAAATATTGGCTTCAAACTTATTTTACTTCACAGAAAATATTGTTTTCGATATTCAGTAATTTTTATATAAAAATCCAACAGTCTACCAAAATCTACAAAAATAGTACGCAAATTTGGTAAAAATTGATACGAGTACATATGACAAACTTTTAAGCAAGACAAATCGACAGACGGGATGGAAGCTATCAGTGTGGGTCGCATCCCAGCCACTTTTTTTGTTTTTTTTTAATTTTCTCAGCCACTTATGAACTGATTTCAATAATTTTTTTAACTGAATAAGCTCTTATGTTGCTCTAATAATATTTGGTTATCAAAAATGCAATTTTTTATTGTTTGGATTTAAAAAAAAATGTTGAATTTTTATTTTCAAAAATTCTATTCCTCAAAAACGGGTCAACATTTTTTTCTTCTTTTAAAATTTAACGAAAAAAATAAACTGAACGTAATAACTCCATGTTTTCGCTAAAAACCTGTAGGAAAGAAGGAATGTGATTGGATTGTTGTAATTACCTTTTACCTACTAATAACATTCCTTCATTATCATCATACACATGGCTGAGCACGCCAATTAAATATTCTTTATCCGTTTTAGACACCTACCTAACTACACAACCAATTGGCGATCGCTTTACAATTTAAACACACATGTTCTTCCTCTTTCTCATCTTCAGATAATTTATTTTCCATCCTGGTTCATCCAATATGAAATTAAAACAAAGCAAAAACAATTGTTTGCGTTAAGTATGCTTACAAGTAAAATTATATTAATATCTTTGAAAACAAACTTATTTTATAGGTACTTTTTTAAACAGACTCTTTGTATAGGTACAGGAGCAAGTTCGTGCGACCCAGTCGTGCATTTTTAAACTGCTATGCAAGGGTATGGGATGGTTATGATTTCTCGAATAGTTTCGAAACAACAGCCGATGTGCCGCAAGGTTGTATTTTGAGCCCTTTACTGTTTTTTCTCTTCATTGATGGTATTTTCGATCATTTTCCTGGTGGAGTCTCTTTTGGTAACAACATTGTCAAAGTTTTATTATATGCCGACGATTTGGTTATGTTTGCCGACAATCCAGCTTCGCTACAGATGCAAATTAACCGACTTTGCTTTTTTGTGAGACTTGGGGTCTGCAAATAAATGTACAAAAAACAAATATTATGATTTTTGAAGGTAGGCAAACAAGAAGACGCTCTGATGAAAAGTGGTCGCTCAATAACACCGTTATCGAAATAGTCCAGGAATTTAAATGCTTGGGTGTGTTTCTAACCCACAATTTAGAGATCGCTAACAATGCTCAAATAAAAAATAAAAGAGCAAAGTTGGTACTAAATTTGATGTGGCCTAAGTTCTTCTCCAACTCCAACATTGATCTGGTATCTAAATATAAAGTCGTTAATGCAACAATACCCGTGGCATGATGGTTAGTGCGTTGGACTGTCATGCAAGGGGTCTTGGGTTCAATCCCTGCCTGTGCCACCTTAACTTTAAAAAAAAAATAATTTTCGCGGGTACTACCTCTTGCGAGGAATTGACAAATCCTTGAAGAGTAATTCTTGTCATGAAAAAGTGCTTTCTCAAACTAGCCGTTCGGATTCGGCCCAAAATTGTAGGTCCCCTCCATTCCTGACAACAGTACTCGCACACAGGAATGGTTGCGAGTTGTAAGTCACTAGGCCCTGGTTCACAACGGACTGTTGCGCCACCCCATTTGATTTTGAATGCAACAATAAATTCATGTTTGTGCTATGGTGCACAAGTTTTCGGTTTTTTGAACCTAGATGCTTTCGAGAGCCTGCAAAGGCACTTCTTTAAGCGCTTGTTTCGTTTGCCTTACTCATCTCCAAATTACGCCATTTACGTAGAGTCAGGCATCACCTATTTATATACAAAATTTAAAGGCTAATACGGATTTTATTGTTCAGGTGATGAAAAGAAGTGAACTGTGCATTCACAAAATAATTTTGTGAAAAAATTGCTGCAATCGAATGCATCTCCGTTTAAAGACTGGAACCAACTCGCAATAGCAACAGAATCTTCCCTCAACCTTTCGGAAACCAATGTTGACCAAAAATTGTATGTAGAAAATCTTTTTAGTGCAACTTCCTCACATCTAGAAACGTTTATATGCAGAAACTTAAATCATCAATTGAGTTCAGACATGAGGTACTTGAGACTCAGTTGCTCAGATAAGTATTATTTTTAAAGCCAGAGTCGAAATCTTACACTTAAACTTTATACCACACCGAAGTGATTTGCCGCAGCTATGTGGTCTGTGCAACAGAAGAGAAATCGAAGATATGGATACCTTTTAGCTATTTGCCCAATTTTACAAGAAATTCGTAGATTACACTTTCGGAAAAGAATTTTAACAATTCAAGAATTTTACGAAATCCTAAATGGAGCACTAGGTTGGCTAAACTTATTCAAATTTTGTCGACAAGCTCTTAACCACCGGAACAGTTTTACTTATTAAATTAATTTTTAGCATATCTCATTTTATGTTGCAAATCATACAAAATTGTCTTTTTTGTGTTTCAAATCACGTAAAAATTGTCAAAACTTTACTTTGAGTAAATCGGAACCATTACAATGACTTCCTAGGGGAAGTTAAATATTAATAACAATATTTTATTGAGTTTTTTTTTATCAGTTTATTGTTCTTTTTGTATGGTTTTATTTGTTCGTAAGAAAAGTTGTAATTTAAATAAAAAAAAAAAAACTTTAAGTTAGCAAACAACGTTTTTCAAATAATAAATTTAGTTTTATTTCAATATCTGCTTTTGTTCCGAAGATTTTTAGAGAACCAATTTTCCAATTTTAGTAGCATTTTTGAATGTTTTTATTTCTTCTGTATAAAATTAAATTAATTTGAAGCCAATATCTTAAATTTTTGAAAAGATATTTGAGTCGAAAATCAATTTTGACCAAGTTTTATAAATGTTTTTCATACATTTTCTTGGTTTTTGACTGATCCAAAATATATTACTTGATTGTACCCATGAAAAATACCATAAATATCATTAATCTCTAAGATTTTAGTATTTTTCTTTAATTTTATTCGAACATTTCAATTAAGTATTTTGTTACTTTAAGGTAAATATTTTAAATATGTTTTTGTTATAATGGGACCTTTTATGATCTGTTGACGTTTCGGTAATTTTAAAATTTTATTTACAGTTATGTTTTATTTTTATGTATTGCTTTTATTTCAGTAGATCATATTTTTTATTTTTATTGTATTTTACTACATTTTTTATTTTATTCCTTTTTTTTAATTTTTTGTTTTGATGGCGTTTTTTTAATTTTTTTTTTACTTTAATTATTTGTGTTCCATTTTATTTTCGTTTAAGTCAATTTGATTTAATGTTTTTTTTTTTAATCTTTTATGGAATTGTTTTTATTATTTTGCATTTAAAATTGTTTTATTGAATTCCTATAGGAAGTTTTTTAATCGTTGCGATTTGTCAAACTAAGCATTTTGACAGTTCTTGATATTTCAAGGTTCCATTAGTCTAAATACATGATTTTTAGGGTGCGTGTGTATGTGGTATACATTTCTACACCTGTACGTTCCAAATATTTTTTTTTGTCCTTACCCAAATCTAAGGAACCATTAGGTTTCAAATAATTATATGTTCATAGATAATAACATCAACTTGTTCAACTTTAAAAAAAAAAAATAAAGGGTGTTTATTTCACTACCGATTTTAAATACAAATGAAACATTTGGCTGATCCAAAAAATCTCAAGAAACAATAACGCTGTTGACTTTAATTTAGTTTTATACATTGTGCTTCATTCAAATAAGAAGATATAAAAAAAAACAACTGTTATCTCCAAGATATTTGACACATACAACAAATTATAAAAGCTCCAATATAATTCTAAGCAACAAAGAAAACAAATTTTCATAGGTGGAAACATTTTTAGAAAAATCCAAAGGACAGTTTTTCTTTTAAAAATAAAAACTTACAACAAATAGTTTTAAAAAAAGATTTTCGGCTTAAATATTTGACAAAAAAAAATATTTGTTAACAACTTATTTCAACAGATGTCTAATTTCACCCCTATACTTCTGAAACCCCAAAATGAATAAGCCGTTACTTATTATTTTTTTTATATTAAGTCGGGAACTAGGGCCTCACCCAATAAACTTCTCCATCAAGCTCGGTCCCTAGCTAGATGTCTCCAGTTTCGTGCTCCAAGTTGGGTGAGGTCACCTTCCACTTGTGCGCGCCACCTGATCCGCGGTCTTCCTCTACTGCACTGTCCTGTGGGTGTGGATTTGAAGATTTTCCATGCGCTCTACGTGACCCAGAAATCTTAGTCGTTGGACTTTTACCCTTCTGGCTAAGTCTACGTCGCTGTACAGCCCGTACAGCTCGTCGTTCCATCTTCTCCTCCACTCCCCTTCGATGCATACGGGGCCGTAGATCACACGAAGAACTTTTCTCTCGAACCGACCCAAGGCGCTTTCATCCGCTTTTGGCATAGTCCATGCTTCTGCACCTTATAGCAGGACGGTGATGATAAGGGTCTTATATAGCAACACTTTGGTCGAGAGAGGACTTTACCACTCAATTGCTTTCTTCGTCCAAAGAAATAGCGGTTAGCAAGAGTTATTCTGCGTTTGATCTCAGCGCTGGTGTTGTTTTCTGTGTTTACGGCGGAGCCTTAGTAGACGAAGTTCTTGACTACCTCAAAGTTACGCCTGTCGATTGTGACGTTTTGACCAGACGTCGGTGTTGTATGTCCTTTCTTGACGACAACATGTATGTACTTTGTTTTGCCCTCATTAACTGTTAAACCCATTTTTGCCGCCTCTGCCTCAATACTCACAAAAGCCCCATTGACATCACGCTGAGTTTTTCCGATTATGTCAATGTCATCATCATATGCCAGTAATTGGACAGACTTTTGAAAGATAGTGCCTCTAGTGTTGACGTGTGAGCTCTGCACTATTCTTTCAAGCACGATGTTAAAAAAATCACATGACAGCGCATCACCTTGTCTAAAACCTTTTTTAACAGAGATGCCAAAACTAGACATGGCTCTTTACAGCTCGTCCCTGTATATGGTGGGTGTCGATTTGGTGTTCTTGGGTATTTTCCAGAATCTGTCGTAATGTGAATATTTGATCAACCGTGGACTTTCATGGTCTAAAACCACACTGATAAGGACTTATCAGGTTGTCGACGATGGGCTTTCGACGTTTACATATTACGGCAGAGAAGATTTTATAGGCGATGTTAAGTAGACTGATTCCTCTATAGTTGGTGCAGTTTAGAGGGTCTCCTTTTTTCGGGATCGGGCAAAAAATACTGAGGTTCCATCAATCGGACATGCTTTCTTCCGACCATATCTTCCAGGTAAGTTGGTGCATGCTCCAAACCAACTTATCTCCAGCTGCTTTAAAGAGCATCCAAGCCATCCGCTCCAGCTGCCTTATTAGACTTCATTTTAGATATGGCAATCTTTACTTCGTCTAAGTCGGGAGGACGAGATTTTTGGCTTTTGTAGTCTATGTTGAAAGGATCTAACTACCTGACAGCTGAATTCAGTTCGTCGTCGCCGTTATACAGTCTGCAGATGTGGTCCTTCCATATCCTCAGCATTGACTGCGGTACCACTAGGATGTTTTCACTTTCACCTTTGCAGCCTTCGATTTCGAACTTTATTTTGAACCTCTCAACATCTTCGACCGCACGATTTTCATACTGTCCCTTCTTCCTTCGGAGAAGTGGGTGTTTTACCCGCCTCTTCTACTTATATAGCTTGCAAGCAGCTCTCGTCCTTTTATACAGCGCGGCTTTGCGTGCCTGTTGTTGGCTGAATTTGCCTGGTGACATTCCTCATCAAACCAGGGGTTCCTTGTTGGTGGCTGCTTCAAACCCAGCACATCAGAGGCGGCTTCTATGATTGCATCTTGGCAATGTTGCCACTGGTTTTCGATACATTGTGTTGGCGGCAGAGAACTTCGAGAGAGGTTACTTGTAACTCGGTCGGAAAAGGATTTGGCCATCTCTGGTGATTGTAGCCGTTCAACGTTGTACCTTCTCCCAACACCTCCCTGTTTTGCCTTGGGTCTGGAAATCCGAAGTGCTACCTTGGCTTAAACTAGCTGGTGGTCCGAGTAGATGTTAGCTCCTGAGAAAGTTCGTACATCCATGATGCTGGAAGCGTGTCTGGCGTCGATCGCAATATGGTCAATCTTGTTGACGGTTGATTAATCTGGAGAACTCCAAGTTCCATTGTGGATGTTGAGGTGTGGAAAACGCGTACTGGCTACCATAACGTTTCGCACCGCAGCAAAATCTATGATCCTATATCCGTTGTGGGAAGTGTTGTCGTTCAGACTGTTTTTCCCGATTATTCCACCAAAGATGTCTTCCCTTCCTAACTTGGCAATAAAATCGCCCAGGACAATTTCAATATCGTAGCTAGTACACTGCTCATATTTTTTGTCTAAGAGCTCGAAGAACAAATCTTTGGCGTTGTCATCCTTCTCTTCTGTGAGGGCGTGCGCGCATATCAGGCTAATGTTGCCGAACTAAGCCTTGATGCGCATGGTCATGAGACGCCCGTTAATGCACCTATAGCTCAAGACTTCTTGCTTAAGTCTGGCTCCAATGACAAAGCCGCATCCAAATAAGCGCTGTTGGGTTTTGTTTTTTGCTTTGTCTGACATTTCAAAATTAATGGAACTACGATTCCAAACAGTGCAATATTTATTTAGAAATACATGGTTCTGTTCAAAATACGTAATACGCGAAATTTGTTTAGCTATAAAGCTAATGATAATTCCCAAAAAAATACAGAACAAGGCAACACGCGCCGTGTAATTGTAAATTTGGAAAAAGTCACGAAAATTGGAAAATCAGGATAGACTACGTGCGAGTTAGCAGAGGCAGTAAATTCGTTTTTTGGAATTCCATATACAGTACAGTGGGAAATTGAGAACAAAACGATACGCAAGTAAAAGAAAATCTGTCAGAATAATATAAACGTACACACAAATAGAAGAAAGTTTTGTGAAAATCAAATTTTTAAATTAACTTAGCAAAAAAAACTAACTAATAAAATGGACAATTTTTAACAAGAAATTGTACGAAACCATCTGGAAATAGATATTCTCTAAAAAAAAGTTAATTTAACAATTGCTTCAAGGAGGGGGTTTGTTCGTAGACTAGGTACTACATTAACATGTGGTGTTGAAGAGCTTGAAGCGAGATTTAATTCTTTATATACCTGAGTCGAATTAAAATGAGTTTGATTCGGTTTGAATCCCGGATCGGGGATCGGAGTCGAGTCAAAATTTGAGAAGAAAACCCTGTGTGGGGGAGTTGGTTTTATAGATAATGCAATATGGGCTGTTTATTTGTGTATTCGTGTACAAAAAATATAGTTTTGTTTTAATCAAATTACAAAAAAAAAATGTACACGGAGTAGGTATTCTTAGTATATAATGCTGAACTAATCATTCATTGTTTAACAAGAATCAAACTATCGCACTCGCACTTCACACGTCGAAAAAATCGAAACACCATTTGTATTTTAGAAAGTTCGGTCAAACTTAATCATTTTTAAATCTTGTGCGGTGGAAACACCAAAAAAATGTATTTAATATAAACTGAGATAAACCCTTGGTGGAAACATAGCAAAACATAAATATCTTTTATATTGATTAATCTTACAAAATAACTCCAGTTAGTCAATTTTCACAAAACTAAGTAATATCAACAGTAATAGATTGATTTGTATCCCCAAATTGAACACAGCCATCGAGATACAAACGCAAAATCAATCAAACCAACATTTGAGAACGAGATCACATAAGATCCATTCGAGGCTCGTATAAATGTCAAAAACCCATCCGTAGTAAGATTCATTTTGACCTTCGTTCAAAAACGAAACAGTCCGAACAAACAGAATTTGAAGTGCTGACATGGTCTTAAATTGGAAGATTTGAATAGCTTTTTAATTTCAATCCAAATAAATGTTGTAAATGTATCTTAAATAAAATAAGATTGACCAAAAACATATTTAATGATTTATTAGTGTTTTTTTTATTTAAATTATTTACGAACACAATTTGAGCTGCAACTTGTTTAGTATAATTGGAAATGGACAAAAGTATAACTCAATGTTTGTAAAACACCAAAACAGAACATTTTTTCAGCTGTAGTTTGCTTGGAGCAAACTTATAGCATTTCTGGAAAAGTTAGAAGTTCCATTGCCAACTTTATCTAGTTCAGTAGTAGATAGTATTTTCATCATTTCGGTAATTGCACGGCCAAATTTTAGTTTTGTTTGTTGCAGAAATATTCTTTTCGAGGGACTATGTTAGAGTTAGAATTTTGTTTGTAGTTAGATTTTGGAATACAAATTTGATGGAACCATGTTTTAAAAATAAGTTGCTTTGTGTAAAGCATCATTAAGGAATAGAAATAGGCAATATGGTTACACACAATACCAAGTAAATGAGTGCAATAAATAGATTTAAGTAACTTTTTTTAGCAGCATTTTTACTTATCATACCCTTCAAACAATAATAAGTAGACTTGAGCTTTGGTAACTAAACATTTTTAAAGAATGAATGAAAATTGTATTTTGCGTTTAACTGTGCGAATTCACTAAAAGAAAGTTCTGTACGTCAACAATAAACATTCATGTCGATTACATGTTCTATTGAATGATTTGTGCATGAATTCAGAACGATTTTTTGACGTTTTCATTTTGTGATTAACGTCAAAATTTGCATTTTATTTGCTCTGCATTTATTCAAGAAGTTCGCTATAATCGTTCTGATTATTTCTTTTAAATATTGGTGTCCCTTTGATGCAAAGTTTTTTGTATAGCAAACACATGTATGCTTCCATCAATCAAGAATGTATTGAGGATGAGGAATTTTCCGACTTTAACTCTTTTTTTAAATTTAATATTTATTAATCAAAATGGAATTGAAAAATAGTTGCAAGCTTCAACCATTAAAAACAAACTATTAATATACTTGCAAACAAAAATTTGAATACAATAAATTGCGCTCGTACCCTTAACTTGATGGTTCTTCGAACGCATCCTTGATACAATAATCCGAAGTTAATTATGAAATTTAAAGAATTTCGTAATGATTGCTGTAAATGAGTGAATAAATTATATTTAACTGAAGTTGAACATGCTTTTTTCAGGACAAAAGTGTACATTTGTTCGCTATCAATAAAATTACTGCAAAACTAAAGCTAAAAACTGACTTTTTCATCGAAAAAAGTAAGAATACAAATCTGAAAAAAAAACTTATTAACCCCCATTTTGTTTTTGCTTTACAAAGTGCCGCCAGCCCACGGCATCGTTTGTTTTTGTTTGTTTTCACATCTATTTATGGACTAATTGTCAATATTACAAATACAACAATGTAAACAAACGGGTTTTGGAGAGTGAAACGTACGAAAGATTCCGATCTTAGTAAATGGAGTATTTTTGCTATGGATATTGTTTTTGTTATTCGTGTAAAATCTTACAATACCCGTGTTTTGTTGGGAAATCTATCCATAGTAAAGTAGGATTTTACACGAAAAAAATATCCATAGTGAAAAGTTAGAGTAGAATCTCACTATGGATAGGTTTTTGACATTTATACGAGCCTCGAATGGATCTTATGTGATTTCGTTCTGAAATGTTGGTACGATTGATATTGCATTTCTATCTCGATGGCTGTGTTCGTTGAGTTTTTCTCCATTTGGAATCATGTGTGTTTTCCATTGCGGAAAAAACGAATCTATTACTGTTGATATTATTTAGTTTTGTTAGTGAAAATGGACTAACTGGGCTTCTTTTGCAAAAAAAAACAATAAAAAAGATATTTATGTTTTGCTATGTTTCCAAAAAAGGTTTATCTCAGTTTAGAATAGATAAATCTCAACCTGACTCAGGTATATAAAGAATTTAGGCCAGTAAGAAATCAAATTTGAATCATAATGCCAGAAGATAACCTTTTGAATAAACTTAATTTCATTGCAATTAAAATAAATCACATTTTATTTCAAAGCTATAGAGTAGCTCCAAAAATCACCCTTTAGTTCTTTTTACAAATTTTAACAATTTGTTTGTTTTAATTCATCATCAACATTATAATTATTTTCACATTTAAGAGTAATTATTTAAACAATCCCATAATTAATTTGTCTATTACTTACAATATTACTAATGATGGAATTTTTTAACCTCAAGTTTTGGATTTTAATCAATTTGCAAAAGTGTTGCCGTTTAAAATGTAATTACTTGCTTTTTCTTATCACCTTAGATGTTCGTTCTAATGATATAAAATTAAAAAAACACGGTATAGTATCAAAACTATCTTATTAAATTTAATTTCATAAACTTTAGTTTTACTATTTTTAAATGCATATTCGCAGGCATATCAAACAATAATTCAACAGGGATATAATCAAACATTGTACAATGAATAAGCACTCATTATTATTCTTAATGGATATTGAAAACAAAAACCCATGAAAGTGCTAATATCTTAACCCTTATCTTCAATATTACATACAATCATCATTTTATCAATAAAACAAAAATACAAATTACAAATGTTTAGCTTAGGAATACAAAAGGGTGAATAAAGTTAAATCAATTTGGACTTTAATTAATATTAGGATCATGAAAGAGAATCACATAATAATGGACTAAGAATATTAATTACAAATAAAATGTGCACACTTTACTAAATGCTTTTCGTCATTATACTTTTTCTCAGAATTAAAATGAGAAATGAAATTAAACAAAACAAGAAAAACTAATAAAATATACAAAAAATTATGACTAAACTTTATGTACGATTAAATGAATCCTGTTTGTATTAAAAAATATTAAACGAGTTGATGGTGTCACTAAGTGGATACGGCTATTAAACTTTTGCTTAAGTCTATTAAAGATTTAATTTACTTTATCCGGAGTAAGGCAATAAGAGTTTGTTAAACCTGGAATAGTCTTTTATGTAGAACGAAAATGAAACAGGCCAAATCTTATAAAGGGTGATTATTTTGAGGTTAGGATTTTCATGCATTAGTATTTGACAGATCACGCGGGATTTCAGACATGGTGTCAAAGAGAAAGATGCTCAGTATGCTTTGACATTTCATCATGAATAGACTTACTAACGAGCAACGCTTGCAAATCATTGAATTTTCTACCAAAATCAGTGTTCGGTTCGAAATGTGTTTCGCGCTTTACGTCCGATTTATGGTCTACATAATCGACCAAGTGAGCAAACAATTAATGCGATTGTGACCAAGTTTCGCACTCAGTTTACTTTATTGGACATTAAACCAACCACACGAATGCGTACAGTGCGTACAGAAGAGAATATTGCGTCTGTTTCTGAGAGTGCTGAAGACCGTGAAATGTCGATTCGTCGCCGTTCGCAGCAATTGGGTTTGTGTTATTCGACCACATGGAAAATTTTACGATCTTGGTGTAAAACCGTATAAATACAGCTCGTGCAAGAACTGAAGCCGAACGATCGGCCACAACGTCGAATTTTCAGTGAATGGGCCCTAGAAAAGTTGGCAGAAAATCCGCTTTTTTATCGACAAATTTTGTTCAGCGATGAGTCTCATTTCTGGTTGAATGGCTACGTAAATAAGCAAAATTGCCGCATTTGGAGTGAAGAGCAACCAGAAGCCGTTCAAGAACTGCCCATGCATCAGGAAAAATGCACTGTTTGGTGTGGTTTGTACGCTGGTGGAATCATTGGACCGTATTTTTTCAAAGATGCTGTTGGACGCAACGTTACGGTGAATGGCGATCGCTATCGTTCAATGCTAACAAACTTTTTGTTGCCAAAAATGGAAGAACTGAACTTGGTTGACATGTGGTTTCAACAAGATGGCGCTACATGCCACACAGCTCGCGATTCTATGGCCATTTTGAGGAAAAACTTCGGAGAACAATTCATCTCAAGGAATGGAACGGTAAGTTGGCCACCAAGATCATGCGATTTGACGCCTTTAGACTATTTTTTGTGGGGCTACGTCAAGTCTAAAGTCTACAGAAATAAGCCAGCAACTATTCCAGCTTTGGAAGACAACATTTCCGAAGAAATTCGGGCTCTTCTGGCCGAAATGCTCGAAAAAGTTACCCAAAATTGGACTTTCCGAATGGACCACCTAAGACGCAGCCGCGGTCAACATTTAAATGAAATTATCTTCAAAAAGTAAATGTCATGGACCAATCTAACGTTTCAAATAAAGAATCGATGAGATTTTGCAAATTTTATGCGTTTTTTTTTTTTAAAGTTCTCAAGCTCTTAAAAAATCACCTTTTATAACTTTAAGATCATTATGTAGAAGGTCAAAGGAATTTTATTAACAATTCCGAATATTGTAGTTTCTCCAACTTTAAAGAAGTTAAATGAGTATGTGATCATGATCTCCATCTAGTGAATTAAATAGGAAACTCTTTTTGATAAATCATAATACGCCATTTTATCGCGATGATCTATACATAGATAATATTTCTTAGTTGCGAATACGAAACGTTTCTTTCGACAAAATTTGTTAACTCTTATTTCGGATGTGGAGCTACAGTCTCGGGTGGACCTGGGCCTCAACCAACATGCGTCTCAAGCCTGCTCGGTTCCTAGTTAGCTGTTTCCAGTTTCGTTCCAAAGTCACGGTCTTCCTCCACTGTGGATTGAATTTGAAGTTCTTCCGGGCTTGATCGTTGATATCCATTATCCATTTGCTCTACATGACCCATCGAAGTCGTTGGACTTTTATTCTTTTAACCATCTAGGCAGACGGGACCAAGAATCACCCGAAGAATTTTTCCTTCGAAGCATAATAAGGTGCTCTCATCTTTCTTTGACAGGGTCCAGGCCTCAGCGCCATAAATGAGAACCTGGATGATGTTCGAGAGAAGACTTTACTATTCAATTGCCTTCTAAGTCCAAAGAAGAATCCAGAGAAGCAACTATTTCCAAGAGTTATTCTCTATTTGATTTCAGCACTGATAGAACGGTGCCTAGGTAGACAAAATCCTTAGCTACCTCAAAGCTATAACTGTCCATGGTGACGTTTTGTCCTAGATGTCGTTGTTCAATGTTCTTACTTACTTGGTCTTGCCCCCTTTGAGCACTTAACCTATCTTCACCGCTTCCGTCGCAATGCTCAAAAAGTCTGCACTGACATCACAATTTGATCTTCCAATTATGTCAATATCATCTAAGTATCTGAGTAATTGGATTGACCTTTGGAAGATTGTGCCTCTAGTGTTGACGGTTGAGTTTTGCACAATTCTTTCCAAAACGATGTTAGCGTGCATTATCCATCGTCATTCCGCTCAAATGGATAATGGCTGAATCACAAACACGCTTCAGATTCGGCTTCGTTTGCGTTACGGAGGGCCTGCTTCGAGGTTGCTTTGAATGACATTTCTATTATTCCCTCCAAAGAGCAAATATTTTGTTTGTTGACATTTTTTTACAGCCATTGAGCTGTCAGACAAAGCAAATGTTCAGATAATTGAACTAGAGCTTCCGTTTGGAGTCACATTACGTTCTTCAATTACGATTGTCAAACGAAACTTGAGGTCGAACCTCCATTGTAATTTTAATGGCTGAACTCGTAAACGCCAGGTGAAACCAAAGCTGAAGCGTGTTTGTGATTCAGCCATAAGTTTGACAGGGATGCCAAAACCAGATATTGCTGAGTAATGGCTGAATCACAAACAAGCAATGACATTTCTACTATTTCATTCCTCTAAAAAGCAAATATTTTGTTTGTTGACATATTTTTACAGCCGTTAAGCTGTTAGACAAAGCAAATGTTCAGATAATTGAAACTAGAGCTTCCGTTTGGAGTCACATTACGTTCTTTTCCTTACGATTGTCAAACGAAATGCGTGGTCGAAGCTTTATTGTGATAGAATGCATTGAATTCCTAAGGCTGAACTCGCAAACGTCATTAAATTCCTAAGGCTGAACTCGCAAACGTCAGGTGAAGCCGTAGCTGAAGCGTATTAGTGATTCAGCCATAAAGCTTTTCCCTATAGATGCTGTCATATGCGTCCTTAAAATCGATAAAGACATGGTGGGTATCGATATAAAGTTCGTGTTTTTTGGTTAAGATCTGCCGTAATGTCAATATTTGGTCAATTGTAGACTTTCCAGGTCTTAAGCCACACTGAAAAGGACCTATCAGGTTGTTGACGAACGATTTCAGAGTTTCACAAAATACGGTAGGAGAGATGTTATATGCAATGTTCAGAAGACTGATGCCCCTGTAGTTGAAGCAATTTAGAGGGTCACCTTTCTTGTGTATTGGTCTAACCGTGCTGATATTACACTCATCGGCGATATTTTGCAGATGAGTTGGTGCATGCTCCGTACCAAGGCACCGCCTGCTGCTTTAAATAGTTCGGCAGCGATGCCATCAGCTCTACCAGCTTTGTTGGATTTTAGTTCCGATAAAGCTATCTTCACTTCGTCCAGGCCGTTGATCTGCGTCACCTATCACCCTTGTAGCAGAATTCAATATTGATCGTTCGTAGAGACATCAATATTACCCACATTTAAAACTGACACATTGAGGAGAGAGTTCTTTTATTTTACTTGACAGAACAATAATGGTATGTTTGGTACATGTATATAGGTTAAAACTCCTAATAATGCTTATACTAACATTTGTAAAACAATGACTATTAAGACAAGACGTCTGATTTATATGTGGCGGATAATTTGTATCCTTGATTCTTGACAGAAAAATTCGTCAAAAATAAAAGATAGTGGGTAGGGTTCTTAAGGTTGACATTTCAATTTGTCTGTGAAGGACAATAAGTGAGAGAGTGTGTGTAAGGTCATGCAAGAATCAAAAATATTTTCACTATGGTAGAAATGTCAAAATTGACATTTAACCCCCCCCGTAAACTACTCATTATATTGTAATCGATGTGATCACTTTTATTTTCAATTAAATGATGTCTCTAATTCTTTTATATTATACAGTCATTGTTTGTTTTGTAATATATCAAAGTGTGAGATGAACCTTAAGTCCATGTTACATAAGATCAACCGGTTTCATCTTTGCTTCGGAGGGCGGCAAACATTGAAAAAAAAGAAGAATAAAAAAAGAAAAGGCTTAACCGCGAAGAAAGGAGAAAAAGAGGTAACAGATTATAAAAATGGAGATACAAGAATAGGTCTTATGGATGTTGTTTATTTTATTACAAAAGAAATATATAATTATTGGTCACATTAAAGTTTTAAAAATTACTTTATGAGAATAAGACTGAAATTGCTTCTGATTAGGGAAAAATCCATTTTATACAATTATACCGATCTTAATGGTAAAGTGCCAATTAATTGTGCCCTCGCCCTTAGTTTTATGATTTTTCGAACACACCCGAGACACAATATTTCTTTCTTTCAATGTTAATGTTGTTAGTTATTAAATTTATTTTAATGGATTTATGCTGTGTATGTTACTTTATAACAAAATCACCAATTCGTTTGCAACCAACATAATGACAAAAAAGGAAAATATGAAAACAGCGAAAAGTTAGGACTGTTCGCTCCAGATTATTTTGTGTCAAAGTAAATTTCTAAAATCTAAAAGCGTTGTTCTGGAGAAAGATTTATGCTGAATTGCAAAAAACCCAACTAGACACAAATGTCAAAACAATTGTCAAACCGCAGACAACAGCCATCAAAACAGCCTATAATTGTACGCTTTTTTATGTTTGATGAATGTGAACTATTAATATGAGACCCATGGCTCCCAAGAGACATTATAAAGCCTTTTATTTTCAACTCAGGTATATTTTCATTCCAATTACCTTTGGAAAGTGGAAATCTAAGACTAAAAGTTTCTTCATTTTAAAAATAAATCTCATTCACAAATCACATTTTTTTCTTAAAGAAACAATCTTAAAAATAGTTTCAAATTGAATACGAATCAATCAAATAGTAATGAATATACGGATGAGAAAATACCTGCATAAATAATACAATAAAAATATAAATCTTTGGAATATTTTAACATTGTGATTGATTTTCTATTCGAGAAGTCAAGTCACATCAGTCATAGTCTGGAGATGATGTAATGCTAATCGCATCTTTTTAATTGAACTTTATATTTACTATAAACTCGCCAATTGTTATCAAAATATTATTTTATATTTCTATTTTGCAAAATATTATTATCAGTTCAATATAAAGGATTTGTCCTTGAAAATGCATTCGAAAGATTATTTCAATAGCACGCATATTGATGAATTTTAATCAATATTTGTTTCGCTATAATCACATCACTCAAGAATGTGGCGATGTGACGTGCCCTTAGAAATTATTGACAATGAAAAGGACATTGATCATCAATGGAAAAAATATAATATATTAAGTGTTATTGGTAGTTTTTATTTCCGATAAGGTTTAATGCATGCAATTCAGTTTAAAACGCATTCAATATTGGATCAGTATTTTTAGTATCAATAGTATTAATCTAGAAATAAGTGCTTTATATTTTTCCGCTTATGATTTTGTTTTAAACTTTATTGTGTTCATATTTTTTATAACAAAGCAACTGAAGTAAAAATACAGCTGTGCTAATATTTTGAATTTTTTATTGTTCTTCTTTTCGTTAAAAAAATTAAGTGATATTTGTTTTGTATTGTTTTGTGAAATTGACTTATGTACATATATTGTCAATTTTTATAAATTAACAGTTTTCGAAGGTGAGTTAGAGCAAAAATGTTAAATTTTTTTAATCTGTATCTACAGAAAAAGGGAACATCGCTGAACCTATGTTGTAGAAGTCATTGGTGAAATTATTATTAATTTAGAGCAAAATATTTTCTTTTTGTTTCCGAATGACAGTTAATTCAACATTTTATAGTTCATAAAATTTAAAGTCGGAGTTTCCCATAAAAAAAAGAATTTCTAACAAACTAAACATTGTATTGAAGTAAAAACTATGTGTAAGTTTTCGTATACTTTATTTGGACAGACAGCTGTCACTTTTGAAACGATTTCTTTTTGACAGTTGACATTAGGTACATACTTCAACAATACATTGACATTTTTAAAATTAATTGCTAAAATGGTAAAAACTAAATCACTTTTGGATCGTTCGTTTTAAAAATTGTGAAGAACGTTTAACTGAAAATCTACTCGCCATCACTGCCGATAAAAGTTTAAGTGAATCCAGCTGTGAATAGAAACTAAAGCTCCAGTCGAGTATCGATACAAAATTTCGAGGTTTTCATTCTACGTTCGTATATGTTGGTTTGATATTCGACGGCTGTGATCGAAGAGTAGTGTCGGACGTACAAAACACTTTAATGTCACTCAAAATGAGCTCTGATATTCTGACGAAACTTCTGATTTTGAATGTGTATTTTTATAATTAGGTGAAAAATAAAAGTGGATCTACCTGTTTCTGCTTAGTGCACCAAAGAAGAGGGAGGCAGACATACTCGTATATCTCAAAACATGAAAGTGGGAGAAAATACACCAGTGTAAAATCGTTTCGCTTCCTATAAAATGCTATAGTTTTTTGACAGTACAGTCTTGCCGCAAGCCTTACAGAAAATATAATTAAAAAATAAAATATGAGAGTTCCATTTAACTCTGAAATTTGTAATAGTAAGTGCGTGAGAAATTGCCAACAAAACGATCCGCAGTAGACACATTTTTGTATTTAAAAGTTGGTACAACTGAAAAAACATCTGTCAGAATAATAATTAAAAAAACACACACAAATAGAAGAAAGTTTTGTCAAAAGTTGAGATTAACTTAGCAAAAAAACTAACAATAACTGACAATTTTCAAGATGAAATGTTAAGAAAGCATCTGGAAATTGATATTCTATAAAAAAAGTTCATCTTACAATTTCTTCAAGAAGGGGGTTTGTTCGTAGACTACTACATTAACATGTGTTGTTGAAGCGAGCTTGAAGATCGCTTCAATTCTGTATATACCTGAATCGAGTTGAAATGAGCTTGATTTGACTCCATTCCCGTCGTAGATCGAAGTCGAGTCAAAATTTGAGAAGAAAACCCTGTGTGGGAGAGTTGTTTAACTGATAATACATTGGTTTTAAATTTCTGAACATTACAATGACAGGAAAAGATAGAGCGTGGCAAGGCGTTCCAAATTCGCGTAGTACAGCTAAAAAAGAATCTCTGTACTTCATAGTACGGCTGAAGTTGGGCTCAAGGCTAAACTGATGGGCATTCCTAGAAGCGCGGGTATTACGGTTAAATTGTTTAAGGGGAGGAATGCAACTGGCTATTTCACTAGAGCATAGTCCCTTAAAATAACGGTAAAAAAGGGTGAGGCAAGAAACCTTGCGTCGATGTTCCAGTGATGTAAACGAGTTGATGATATTAATGTCACCAATCATTTTAAAAGCTCTTTTTTGAATACTGTCCAAGAAGCCTAAATAAGTTACTAGAGCACCAGCTCAGAGATGAGAGTTATATTTCGGACGTATATAGGTTTTGTAGATTGTAGCCCGATAAGACGGAGAAAAAATGTCTTGCAACGTCTCAAAAAACCTAGACATCTGTCTGGAAACGAATATAAAAAGCTAAGAGTACTATCGTCAGCGAAACAATGTATTGGATTAGAAGTAGCAGACAGGAGATCATTTATAAAAATGAGGAAGAGGGTCGGAGACAAAACGGATTCCTGGGGTACACCAGCATTTATATTATGAGTTTCAGACTTGAATCCGCCCAAAACAACTTGTATTGAACGGTTCGAAAGAAAATTTCTAATCCAACGAAGAAGAGATTCATCGATAGCGAAAGCACGCATTTTCGATAAGAAAGCAAGATGCCAGACTTTATAAAATGCCTTTGAAATATCAAGTGCAATAATCTTACTTTCTCCAAAACGATGTAAGGATTTGTTCCACTGTTCAGTGAGATGAACCATGAGATCACCAGTGGACCTATTGCTTAAAGCCGTATTGACGGACATTAAAAAGCAATCCGTTCCTCAAGGTATTTCTTAAGCTGACAATTAATAAGCGTTTCCATGACCTTAGAAAGAAGGGACGTTAGTGCTATCGGTCGGTAATTTGTGGGAGAAGAAGATTCGTCTTTTTTGGGATTGGCTGAACAAATGCAGTTTTCCAACTACTCGGAACAAGCCCAGAAGAATAGCATAGATGGAAAAGCTTACGAAGTTGTTTTTCTAGCGTGGAAGAACACCTCTTCAAAATAGGGGGGATACCATCAGGGCCTGCGGATTTTCGAATGTTGAGATCTAAGAACTTTCGTAACAGTTTGAGCACGAAAAAAATTTGGTCCCATAGAATAGTTTACGCGTTCAAGAACTGGGGGAGTCATGACACTATCTGAAAAGGTGGAAGTTTCGTCGAACTGCCTTGCAAATAAGTTGGCTATATCAATAGAGCTAACTAAAGGAATGTCATTGACAACAAGAGTAGGAACCGAGGAAGAGGAAGAATTTCTCATGTTTTTTTCGAATGACCAAAAATTCTAACTGCCTTTGGGACATTGCTTGACATTGCTTGAAGCTTTTCCGATATTTTCATTTGGGTTGGCTTTAAAACACCGGAAGCTCTTTAGGATGTCAACACTTCCTCGTATTCTTTTTAAAGTAAAAAATAAAGTTCTTCTTTCTTACCTGAATCGATAAAGTATTCGTATAGAGTTTATAATTTTTTAAAATGTCTGAAAACTGTCACGCCATCTATTGCATCAAAAGACTCATTTTACTGAGACCATAATTTACGAACGCACCCTATTCTTTCTGTCAAAATGTGTTCTCGTCTCAATTTCGTTAAGAGATGTTTTACAATTTTTTTTTAAATTATTGTGAGAATGTTCAATCCATCAAATTTCTTAATGTACTTTGTATTGAATCCGAAATAAAATTATCATCTAAATTTCCTGAAAAAAAAAACTAAACAAACTATAATAATTTTTTCACACGAAGCTCAATCTTGCTCTATTGAGGAAATAAGCATAAATTTTGATGATGTAACAGTCAAAGTCTAATAAAGTTTATGATTCTCAAACATAATTCTAAGCCTAAAAACGTGTTTTTTTGTATTTAAAACTTAATTCTTAAGACCATCAGCACGCGTGTCAGACCATCGTAATAACTCTTATGTCACGAACGCCACCGACACATCGCCATCCATCATGCCTCGAGCACACTTCCAATCAAAATACATAAATTCTTGGTTAAAAAACAAATATTTTAAATGTTTTTTTTTTGTTTTAATCAAAAGGTTATTAACATTAAAATTAATTTTATTTTTGAATAAATATTTTATTCCATAAATTTCCGTTGAAATCGAAGGTTATTTCACACTCGAATAGCAAATTAATAAAAACAAAATCATAAATTTAAAACTAGTCTTGGTTTGCAAAAACCTAAGCTGCTAAAATTTTGTTTGTTAACAAAAATCTATGTTTTTTGAAGAAGTAGATGTTACGAAATTTAAACATTTAGATACAATATTCGATAAGAATCTGTCAAAAACCAATTGATCTAATATATTTAAACATTTACCAAGCATCCAAGAAGACAACAAATGTCGTTAAATTAACAAATTTTCATATAACTCCTAACGTGTAAACTATCTTTAGGAAATATTTTGTTTGCAGTGCGGTGTGAGAAGAAAACCTGAATGTACATTTTGCCATAGATAAATGCTGCTGCTGCTAGATAGGCTAGGCATTGAGTAATCTTGCGTTGCAATTTCAAGCCAGCAAAAACAACATCTTGCGTAACTTTTACTTCTGCGAGACTGCAACTGCACTGCGAGTCGCAACTGTTAGGAAAGCGTAGAGGCACGACACACTGTGTAAGCGCGCCATATCGCCATCATCCACCACCGCTTCCACTACCAACGATCGATCGACCTTTAAGCGCTCAGCCAAATGGTACGACACTCCGACAAAATCTTGAGAAGTTACAAACTTGATCTAGCAGAATCTAAAGCCAGCCAAAAGCTTGCTTAAGAGTTTGAATTTAGGCTAAAGCAAAAACAAATCAAGCATGAATGTCTGTTCTAGAATTCATTGATTAGTTACAAAGCATATCAAATAAATAAATAAAGCTGGTACAAGTCCCGCTATGTTGTCTAGGCTCTAGCTAAGCTAGACTATGTAGGTTAGGCCAGGTGTAGAAGACCAGCTGACTCAATGGAAGATTTAATACAATTAAATTGAAATTGTGAAACCGAGAGTATCATGAAGTATCTGACTTTTGTTATTCTAGCCGTAAACGTTATAACAAGTAATAATTAAGCTCTGTTTTGATGTTAATAAAGATGTTAATCAGCTTTGCTCTGAAGTTATTGAACCATGAATCAGTTTTTGTTTTTGTTAAATTATCTTTTGATGGGAAAATGTAATTAAAATGATGTAAAAATAAACATGAAATTGAGTTGTCTCGCTATAATGGGGAGTTAATTTTACGACAAAAAATATTGCGTGTACACTGTACACACGGTAGTGGGATTATGCGCTTAAAAATCATAACAAATGTCTCTGTAACATATAAAAAACAAAACTGTATAGGGTTAGATAACAGTATTTTGGCAGATGTCACTTTTGAAGATGAAGATGTTATATTTTAACATTTGAGGAATGAAAACTGCGTCTTAACCTTTGAATGAAACAATAAACGCCTCAAAAACGAATTAATGGCTGAATCACAAACACGCTTCAGCTTAAGCTTAGTCTACGTTACGGTGGTCCTGCTTCGTGGTTGCTTTGAATGACATTTCTGTTATTACATCCCTCCAAAGAGCAAATATTTTGTTTGTTGACATTTTTTTACAGCTGTTGAGCTGTTAGACAAAGCAAATGTTCAGCAAATTTGAACTAGAGCTTCCGTTTGGAGTCACATTACGTTATTTCCTTACGATTGTCAAATGAAACATGAGGTCGAAGCTTCATTGTGATAGCATAAATTGAATTCCTATGGCTGAACTCGTAAACGGCAGCGAAGCCGAAGCTGAAGCGTGTATGTGTTTTAGCTATGAAGTTGCTACGATATACTACAGAAATGCCGGAAATTTTGCAGTAAGGGTTTGCAGTTTGTATTTTAGCACACAAAAAAGGTTTCAAAACTTGAATGTTGGAATTCGTGAAATTTTTGGGGACGTACAGTCATAAACAAGCAATTTACTTACTTACTCTGATTCTCAAACCTGTAATCGTATAACAGAACTGATTTGACGTTTAAACGCAACAGTCGTAGCTTGTCTTCAAGCTGAGAGAGTTGTTCTTTTAAACATTATAGAACATCTTAGTTTTTATAGTAATCATTTTCAGCCCCATGGTGTCATTTGAAGGAGTTTCAATATTCTATTAAAGCATCTTGCATATGAGCTACGAACTGCGAACTGCGGATGTTCGCATATTTTGACTTTTCTTTCACATGAGCTATATTTCTATTCGCAGACAGCATTTGAGGTTAAGTAGAGCGCAAACAATTTATTCGTTGCAGTGTGGATGGCATGTGGAACGCGAATAGAGTTTGACAGTTCGCAGCAACCACACTGCGGTTCGTTACTACCAAATTGTTTTTACAAAATTGTCTTGTTTTAAAGAACAAAATGCAAATTTTATTTTCCTAACATAAGTGTCAATTGGTTTCTTATAATTTAAATGTGTTTTTGTTTGAAATTGACTTTTTAAAATGTGTAAAATCACGTTTGTCCGTTTATTCGTTCATTCGTTGTTCTCTCTCATGTGCAAGGCTCTTAAGTAGTATTCACATGAGCACGAGCAACGAACGACGAATGAATTACAAAATTTGAGTTTATACACGTTTGAAGACATATTTCCACACAAATTCTCAACAAAGCGATAGCAATATTGTTTCTATTTGATTTATGATGCATACTTTTCCTTTTCAATATCATATATTAATAAATTTAAGAAAACAAATTTATTCGTGGCGAAAAAAATTGTAGTTGATACAAACTGTCAAACTTTATTCGCTTTCCACATTATCCACACTAGCAACGAATAAAATAATAGCGCCTACTTAACCTAAAAAAAATCAATCTTGTTTTGGTTTCGGTGTTTGGCTGTGGCTCCTTGTCAAACTTCACTCGCGACGAATTAAATACTCTCATGTGAAAGAAATGTCAAAATCAACGAATATTCATTCATTCGTTGGTCGTTGGTCGTGCTCATGTGAATAGTGCTTTATTCCTCCGTTTCTTGTCAAAACCGCCAGCAGCACATCACTGATCACCAATAAGAATTTGTGACAGTATCAGGTATGCATACTGTTTTAATTCAGTTTCTGACTTTTACTTTCAAGAATTAATTACTTAGTACAGCCCCATGGAACTGCTTCTCTCTCCACCTTTGATGTCATTTGATGAAGTTCCATTATCCTGACAAGTATATGATCATTTTCTGTGTTTCAGGTCTGCGTTCAAAGTTTATCTTATTCCTATATATTTCCTGTCAAATCTGCCCGCAGCACATCACCAATAAGAACAGAATTTGTGGCATTGGCTGCGTTCAATCTCGTATTGGATAGGGTATCTTGGATAGGTGGATTTTAAGGTATCTTTTTGAACGAGTTGGATAGCTGTATTAAGATAGCTGTCAAACAATAAAAACAACTTTCAGCTGTTCACAAAAAGCAGAGAAACACTTAAGCTTCGAAGTCAAAATTGTTGTAAGATAAAACATTTAACGGATTATTCAACTGCTTTGTCGGACGATGATAAGAGATAACCTTAATCTGTAATCTATGTTAAATTTCCTCTTAGCTCAATTGGAATTCTATACGATTAATAATTTAATTACGAAACCTTCCTAAATTCGGGGGCAAATAGCTTCTTCATCGTCTATTATGTACAGAACATCCTCAAATACAACTTCAACTAATATTTTGTATCTTTTTGTTCACCAACAAATACAAAAAGCTTAAATTAATTTTCAAGCTTCTTGAAATTGAACCATGAGGTGAATCAGCTGTTCTGTCAGATACCTACAAAAAATTCTTTGATACGTTTGGATTCCTTTTTGACATCTCAGCTGTTTTTGATCAGCTGTTATTTTAGAAGTAAAACACTAACAAAAAGGTATCCAAATATTCTATTTGTCTGAGATTGAACGCAGCCATTATGCATCCCTATCTGACAATTTTAATTCAGTTCTTGACTTTCACTTTTAAAATAATGGATCAGTTTAATATCAAACGAAAGTGATGCTTGTCAAAAATGTATATAATGACATTTCAAAATATAAGATCCGTTCCTATGATCTAGGTTTGTTTCCTTTTTTTTGGTCTTGGACTGTCACTCTTTAGAACTGTTGCAGTACATGTTTCTATTTATGTTTTAATTGTAAATTGCTAAATATATAAAAAAATATTAAAGTTTTAAGTCAATGTTTTTATATTTCAAGTTCACATTTTAAGAATTGAAAGTGTTTTTATGACCAAAAGACAAGTCACATTTTTGACCTTGACTTGAATAACAAAGGCAGTACATTTATGTCATTATTTTAAAAACACAAATGTCAATCAAATGTCTTTATTTAAGAAATTCTATAGAAATGAGATCATATAGACAAAAACCGATCCCATTCGGATGAACCTATACGATATTTGGTTCTTTTTCAATGTTAAGCCTCGGGCAAACCTATGAATGACCTTTTGAGAGCAATCGCAAACCAAAGTTGGGGAATAACGATTTAGAGTTAATTATTTTGTGATTATGATCACCATGGACTGCTTAAGTTTGGACTATGCCTTTCTTCGAAAACTTTTGTCTTACTTTAAATACAAATACCCTTCATAAAATTATTCCCTGAATTTTGTATTACGCAAGACAATATGGCCCTTCTTTAGGTTTGTTTACAAACGCAAATTGCTTACAAAATGATGGTCTTTTCTAGCACTAAAATGACTTATTTTTTTGTTTAATTAGCTTAACGACCTAAGGCCACACAGTTTAAATTTAACAACCTTTTGCGAAAGAACTAAGTTTCTTCCCAGAAATTCATCATAATTACAATGGTTTTATAGCTCGAAGTTGTTAAGCCATATTTTTATTGTAATATTTTACATTAACGTTTAGTCAGAAAAAATAGTTTGTGGTTATTAGATGATAGTCGTAGACGATCTAACAACCACAAAAATTCGAAGAAATAACTAAAACTTATCCGGTTTAGTGGTTAAAGTAATTATTATAGTAACAATAAAAAGTAGCCATAATCACTTACAAAATTTTTGAAGAGGAAGATTTGTTTTGTGTTTAGATCTTCACTAACCCATAATTTTATAAAATGTTTTATTTGTTTTTTCTCACTCATTATTAAACTGGTTTGTTTTTGATCCTCTGGTACCTATCAAATCAAAGACTTCAAATTGCGTCAGAATTTTAATTTAATGTTCTTGACTTGACTAGATGCTGTCTTTTTTACCTTAAGGCTATTTTTGTAGTTCTCTGTTTTCATATTTCTAACTAAATTTTTCATTTTCTGATCCCTTCAAATTTGGTTAATTTGCTATCAAAATTGTATTTAATTAAATTAATTTTTGCTATAAGAATTTTTGTTTTTATAGGAGTGTCGATGCATGAAATTGATTTAAAAATATGAACTTGTCCACATCAATGAAACTGGTTACAAAAATAAAAAACAATAAACTAAGACACATTAAACAAACGTGTGAATTTTTATATTTTGTGGACTTTGATTTTATGGGTTGATCATCTATAATTTGGCTAAAATCCGTGTTATTGATAAACAATCGGTTTTGTGCCGATTAAGTACGATTCTAAATTAAGAAAATGGTAATCTTAAAGTGCTTTGATATAATTACTTACTTACATACTTTAGGTGGCGCTACAGTCCGGGGCGGACCTTTGCCTCTTCCAACATCCGTCTCCAGCCAGCTTGGTCCCTAGCTAGCTGTCTCTAGTTTCGCATGCCAAGATGGTTGAGGTCCTCTCCCACTTGGGTGCGCCACCTGCGTCGCGGTCTTCCTCTTCTGCGCCGTCCCTCGGGATTGAATTCGAAGACCTTCCGGGCTAGAGCGTTGATGCCCATTCGCTCTACATGACCTAGCCATCTTAGCCCTTGGACTTTAATTTTGCTAACAAGGTCAGTGTCGCTGTACAGCCCGTACAGTTCGTCGTTATATCTTCTCCTCCATTCTCCATCTATGCGTAGGGGACCAAAAATCACCCGAAGAATTTTTCTCTCGGATCATCCTGAGACGTTCTCATCTTTCATTGACAGGTTCCAGGCCTCAACGCCATAAATGAGAACCGGGATGATAAATGTTTTATAGATGATGATTTTAGATGGTCGAGAGAGGACTTTACTTTACTTCCAAAGAAGCAGCGATTCGTTATTCTTCGTTTCATTTCAGCGCTGGTGTCGTTGGCTGTGTTTATAGCGATGCCTAGACAAAGTCTTTAACCACGTCGAAGAATTTATAGCTGTCCATGGTGACGTTTTGTCCAAGACGTCGTCGTTCAGTGTCCTTTTTTGATGACAGCATATATTTAGTCTTGCCCTCATTGAACACTAAACCCATCTACTTCGCTTCCGTCGCAATGCTCAAAAATGCCCCACTGACATCACGTTCTTGTTTCACGCTTTGATCTTCCAAATATGTCAATATCATCTGCGTATCTGAGTAGTTGGATGGACCTTTGGAAGATTGTGCCTCTAGTGTTGAAGGTTGAGCTTTGCCCAATTCTTTCCAGAACGATATTAAGGAAGTCGCATGACAGTGCATCGCCTTGTCTAAAAGCTTTTTTGACATAAAATGCATCTGTGAGATCTTTTCCGACCTTGATAGAGCAGCCTGTATTCTCCATCGTCATTCTGCACAAACGGATAAGTCTGACAGGGATCCCAAAACAAGACATTGCTCTGTAGAGCTGTTCCACATGGATGCTGTCATACGCGGCCTTAAAATCGATTAAGAGTTGGTGGGTATCGATTTGAAGCTCCTGGGTTTTTTCTTAGATCTGCCGTAGGGTGAATATTTGGTCGATAGTGGACTTTCCTAGTCTGGAGCCACACTGATAAAGACCTATCAGGTTGTTGACAAGCGCCTTCAGACGGTCACATAATACGGCAGAAAGGAACTTATATGCAATGTTAAGGAGACTTATGCCTCTGTAGTTGGCACAATTTAGAGGGTCTCCTTTCTTATGTATCGGGCACACTATGCTGAGATTCCACTCATCGGGCATGCTTTCTTCCGACCATATTTTGCAGATGAGTTGGTGCATGCTCCCTACCAAGTCATCGCCTGCTGCTTTGAATAGTTCGGCAGCGATGATGTCAGTTCCAGCAGCTTTGTTTGACTTAAGTTTAAGGACATGGAAGTCTCTTGCGATTGTAGCCGTCTAACGTCGAAACTTCTCACAGTACGTCCTTGTTTTGGTTTTAACCGGGATATCCGTAGCCGTACCTTGGCTACAGCGAGGTCCGAGTCAATGTTGGCCCCTCGGAAAGTTCGGATATCCTTTATACTGGAGAAGTGTCGTGCGTCGATCGCAATGTGGTCAATCTGGTTGACGGTTGATTGATCAGGAGATTTCCATGTGCCTGAATCCGTTGTCGGAGGTGGTGTTGTGCAGGCTGTATCTCCCGATTGTGCCACCAAAGATGCCTTCTCTTACTAGCTTGGCGTTTAAATCTCCTCAGACAATTTTAATGTCATAGCCAGGGCACTGCTCATATGTAAGTCTTGTCCATGAGCTCGAACAATATGTCTTTGGTGTCTTCATCTTTCTCCTCTGTTGTGGCATGCGCGCCTATTAGGCTTTTGTTGGCGAATTTAGCCTTGATGCGGATTGTCGTGATGCACTCGCTCACACTGTTGAAACTCAAGACTTTTGCCTGAGTCTAGTTCCAACAACAAATACACACTCGTTAGCAGTAAATGTAGTATACATCGCAGTCTTTTAGTTTGCGTTTACCCGGTCCATCCCATCGCACTTCTTGGATGGCTGTAATATCTGCCTTGTAGCAGTTTAGGGCTTCCGCTAATTGTTCGGCTGCACGTGGTCTGTTAAAGGACCTTAAATTCCACGAACAGATCCGAAGTTCCTTGTCCTTATTTCGTTTGCGTGGGTTGTCAACAGTAAAGCCGTCCATACCAGAGGCTTGTTGGTGCTTCGCAACTAAAGGTATTTTTTACGTTGCCAGGAAGGCATCCCGACGGTACAACCCCCAACCTGGAGGGCCAGATCCTTAGTATAACTCCAAGGACGGAATATGTCGAATAAGCGCTATAAGGTGTTCACTAAGTAGTTCAACCTTACTGGAACTGTTGACGCCACCGTTGATTCCATCTCGAGAATTCGTCCGCTGCCGCCTGGATATGGAGAGGTGCCTTAGTGGAAACACTTCTCCCCCCTCTCTCGTTTGCTGCCCTGATAATTTTAAGTGGAGTTAAAACCCAATCTCCAGTTGAGGTACTAGGCACCTGATGGTCACAACATGGTGGTGAAGGTAGGAGTTGGTAGACAGAGGTTTGTTTTGAGAAAAACCTGTGGACATGTTTACCATTTGAAAATCATGCTCAAACCTTTGATATTATACTCCAGCTGCTTAAAATTTGATTTAATATAGCAAAATGGCTTCAATTTATAGTGTTATAGTATCATAGCACTTTGCTATAATATATAATGTCAAAAAGGTTTGTTTTTGATTTTTTGAGGACACATTCAATAAACTTTATTAAGAATATTTATTCATGTGGTATTAACAAATGTAACAAATAAAAATTTTCACCACACATAGTTTGTATCTTCTTTTGAGGGTTTGAACAAAAAAAAATAGAAAACATAGAAAGACAAAATTCGATTTTTCATAGTTATTTAATGAACGAAAAAAAAAACCATGCCTTATTAAATTAAAGAAGTATTTCAATGATTTCTGAAGATTGCTCCAAATATAGAGAAAATTAAAAAAATACTGAAAAACATAGAAAATATTTTAAGACAAAATTAAACTGTCACAACTACTTAACTTCAAATTACTATACTACATTCAAAATAAAACCTTTATGGCTGAAACACATACACGCTTCAGCTTTGGCTTCGTCTCCGTTACGTTAGGCCCGCTTCGAGGTTGCTTTGAATGACATTTCTATTATTTCATCCCTCCAAAGAGCAAATATTTAGTTTGTTGACATTTTTTTTACTGCTGATGAGCTGTCAGACAAAGCAAATGCTCAGAAAATTGAACTAGAGCTTCCGTTTGGAGTCACATTACGTTACATTACATTCTTTTCCTTACGATTGTCAAACAAAACGTTAGGTCGAAGCTTCATTGTGATAGCATGCATTGAATTCCTATGGCTGAACTCGTAAACGTCAGGCGAAGCCGAAGCTGAAGCGTGTATGTGATTCAGCCATTAGTGGCTGAATCACAAACACGCTTCAGCTTCGTCTGCGTTACAGTGGGCATGGGCATGCTTTGAGGTTGCTTTGAATGACATTTCTATTATTTCATCCCTACAAAGAGCAAATAATTTATTTTTTGACATTTTTTTTACAGCTGTTGAGCTGTCACAAAAAGCGTTACATTACGTTCTTTTCCTTATGATTGTCAAACGAAACGTTAGGTCGAAGATCCATTGTGATAGCATGCATTGAATTCCTATGGCTGAACTCGTAAACGTCAGGTGAGGCCGAAGCTGAAGCGTGTTTGTGATTCAGCCATAAAGCCGTCTCCTTTGAGATGATTTGATTAATAAAAAAACAGAGAAATCAGAGAACAACCACATTAAAAATGTCAAGATTTTTGTGGTCCCTTTTTTATCTTAATAATAAAATTCATGCAAATTGGATTCCTATATTATATTTGCAATTACAGTACTCCAAATTAAAATTATTGAACGACTAATTGTCTGCGTTCAATCTCGTAATGGATAGGTGGATTTTTAGATACCTTGTTGAACGACTTGGGTAGCTGTATTCAGATAGCTGTCAAAAAATAAAAACAACTTTCAGCTGTTCACAAAAAGCAGAGAAGCATTTAAGCTTCGAAGTCAAAATTGTTGTACGACAAAACATTTAATGATAAATTGATAGGTGCGTAACAATTTAATAAATAAGAGATAACCTTAATCTGTGTTAAATTTCCTCAATTAATAATTTACTTGCCAAATCTCTGGTTTTAAACAATTTACGTTTATTATGTACAGAACATCCTCAAATACATCTTCTACTAACATTAAACAAATACAAAAAGCTGACATCAATTTTCAAGTTTCTTGAAATTCAACTGTCTAGCTGAGATTGAACGCTACCATTTACTACAGGATTGATCGGTGAATGATTTTTTCCTAGGTTGGCACTCATTTTGCTTACTTTAGGTGATTATGACTTCAACCAAACAATATATGATATAATTGTCTAATTTTAGATTAACCTGATTCTATGTATAGTCGTGCAAAAATTAAAATTTAATAATAAAATATATGCGAAATAAAAAAGAAATATGACACAACATCCTTTTGACAGCTGAAACGAAGAGGCTTAATAAAATGCTTGAACTGTTGACAACCAGTTCTAAGCTATTAAACAATCATCCGGAAAAAAAGTCTACTATAATTTATGTCAAAATTTGTCGGATTGGAGGAGGTGCCAACTTAAAGTTAAAGTTCTGAACAAATTAGGATATGCATATCATTTATTTCTTGTTATTTTTTTTTGTGTGTGTGTTGAACTATAAAGTTATAACACATAACATGTATAAGTTAAAGAATTATGCATTGGATTGGCTTAACTATATTATGTACACATGCTGGTATTAAATCTTAAGAGTTCTGTCAAACTAGAATCTAGCTATTAATATGTAAAGCTTAAACCCAAAATAAATAATCATAGAAAGAGTTATCTTAAAGATATAAATAAGAAATCAAAATTTTAAAGTTAATAAAAGTATACAAGCGGATTTATACGATGAGATAACGAACGAAAAGAAAGGATCCAAAATTGATTTAATGATGATAACTTCAAATGACTTTTAATTTAAGGCGTAATGTTATTTTAAATTAGCATCACGCCATCAGACAAAAATCTATAATTTCGTACTCTCATTTGTTTCAAAAATAAGTATTAATATTTAGCCTAAATAGATTAATTTTAATTTGTTTTTAGGTCACGCTGATAGCCTTGTGAAATTTGTGTACAACCAGTTTCATCTACTACTAATCAGAGGTAAATATGTTTCCCTATTCGTTAAAACATTATCGTTCCCAAAACTTTGTAGTTTGCAAATTTAGTTTTTTTGTTTCATTATTTGGCCCATATCCGCCTTGACAATGCGACTTTGTCGATTTACTTTTCTTTACTCAATTCGATTTTTTTTTCTAACTTTGTTAGTTAGGTACTCCCCTTTAATTGAATTATAGTGAATTCTAAAACTGTCCTGAATAATTCAGTGAACAAGAACCTAAGGTTTAGTGCGAGTGTCTGACACCAGGTGAGGTTTTTCCTTGAAGAGAAAATAATTGCATGCAACCCTTACATTATATAAAATTCTATTAAAAAATCATTGATTATAATTCAACTTAAGTACGTCACTATCTTGTGTGCTGTTGTTGGAAGAAACCACAATCGAAATTCATTTTAATCAATCAATAATAACAACGCCGATACTATTTTATTTTTATAGCAAAAAGCAAACACAACTTTCTGATACAATTGTCTTATAGTTCTGTGCCGTCGTTTTTACTTGTACTGTTCTGTGATGTAGAAAGTGTATGCATAAATATTGATTTTGTGTACAGAACTCAAGGTTTATTTTAAATCAATCATCAATTTATTATAAAACCCTCCTTTTGAAAGCTAGACAATAAGTGTAGGTGTGCCTTAAAAAAAATACATAGTTTTGAATGGATAGGACAAATTTCCAACTTGTTTTGGCATTTATATTCATGTCCTTGTTTTTGTAATAATTTTATTATTGATGTAAAGGAAAGGTGTGTTTGATTAACAGAGCTCCAAAACGAACGTTTCTTCACATTAAATGACATGTGTCATCGAAGGTGCTAAAATAATATTACAGAATTCAAGTTGTCACTTTATGAAATTGCGTTTAATATATTGTCAAAAAACAGTACTAGCATTGGAATGCCTTTTTCGTTAGCCATATCTCAAAAACCAGAGAAGATATCGGCTTTAAATAAATTGTTTTAAAGGAAATAACGTATAATAATTTACGAATAATATGCGAAATAAATTTCCGGTGAATTTGTTATTATTATAACAATTTTTCAAATTGTGACAATATTTTGCATATGATAAAAAAAGTTTTTTAAATAATGAGATCTTTAGTCAAAAATCAATTTTTACCACTTTTATTATCGGTTTTTTATTTTTTTTATTCCTTATATAAAAAGAGGCTGGGATGCGACCCACACTAATAACTTGCCATCCTGTCTGTCGATTTGTCTTGCTTAAAAGTTTGTAAGTTTTCGTGTTGGGTCTTTCAAAAGGTATTTGAGTTGAAATTAAATTTCTACCAAGTTTTAATAATGTTTTTTTTTTGGGTTTTGTAAGAAAACTGTCCGTTCGCTTTTTCTCAAAACTTTACTTAATATTGACAACTACATTTTTTTTAATAGATAAAAGTAGTTTAAAGCCAATATCTCAGAGTTTTTGAAAGATATTTGAGTCGGTAATCAATTTTGACCACCTTTTATTAATTTTTTGTTTAGGTTTTTATTTTTTGTAAGAAAACTGTCAATTCGATTTTCCCAAAAAAGTTTCAGAATATTGAAAACAATATTTCTTATAAGATAAAATAAGCCATAATCTCAAATTTTTAAAAAGATATTTAAGTCCAAATTCCATTTTTATCAACTTTTATTCATTTTTTTTAGGTTTTTATTTTTTGTAAAAACTGTCTATTCGATTTTTATCAAAATTTTACTGAATGTTAAAAACAATATTTTTTAAAAGATCCAAGTAGTTTTAAGCTAATATCTCAAAGTTTGGAAAAGATATTTGAGTCGAAAATCATCTTTTATTAACTTTTGGTAACATTTCTTTTAAGTTTTTATTTTTTGTAAAAAAATGTCAATTCGATTTTTCTCAAAATTTTACTGAATGTTGAAAACAATATTTAAAAAAAAAATCCAAGTAGTTCTAAGCTAATATCTCAAAGTTCTGAAAAGATATTTGAGTCAAAAATAAACTTTTACTAACTTATGGTAAAATTTCTTTTAAGTTTTTATTTTTTGTAAAATAAATGTCAATTCGATTTTTCTCAAAATTTTACTGAATGTTGAAAGTAATATTTTTTAATAGATGAATCAGCTTAAAGCAAATATCTCAAAGCTTTGAAAAGATATTTGAGTCAAAAATGAATTTTTACCAACTTTTGTTAATATTTTTTTTCCGTTTTTAATTTTTTGTAAAAAACTGTCAATTCGATTTTTCTCAAAATTTCACTAAATGTTAACAACAATATATTTTGAAAGATAAAAGTAGTTTTAAGCCAATATTTCAAAGCTTATTTGAGTCGAAAATCAATTTTTACCAATTTTTATTCTTTTTTTTAGGTTTTTATATTTTGTAAAAAAAATGTCAATTCGATTTTTCTCAAAATTTTACTGAATGTTGAAAGTAATATTTTTGAAATGATAAATTAGCTTAAAGCAAATATCTCAAAGATTTGAAAAGATATTTGAGTTGAAAATCAATTTTTACCAACTTTTGTTAATATTTTTTTTCCTTTTTTTAATTTTTTGTAAAAAAAAACTGTCCATTCTTTTTTTTTTCATCATTTTTCAGAACGTTAAAAACAATATTTCTTATAAGATAAAATTAATTGAAAGCCATAATCTCAAATTTTTAAAAAAGATATTTGAGTCGAAATTCAATTTTTACCAACTTTTCTTAAATATTCTTTTAAGTTTCTATTTTTTGTTAGAAAAACTGTCAATTCGATTTTTTTTTAAATTACTGAATGTTAACAGCAATATACTTTAATTCAAGTCTCTAGCGTCATTGGTTTATGAGATATTTAGGTTTAACCAAAATGTTCACCTTTTTTTAAACTGCTATGGTAAAAAAACCACCCACGCAATTTTCTTGAGAGCCCTTTCTGCATCTTTCTGCCTTATTATCTGTATAACAAAATTTATTTGAAGTCGATATCTCTTCTTGTTCTTGAGCTATGAAGGACGAAAAAAAACGTCGTGAACTTATGGACGTACGTCTTCTTAGATTCTAAGGATCTTGAAACGGCGAGAAATGTCAAAACTTTCAATTTAACAAATTGGACCGATTACAATAACTTCTTGTCCTCTTTTTAAGGACCGTACTGGAGTACGATTTGCTATTTATAAATGTCAAACAAGGTTCGTTCATAAACAATTTTAGTCACGAAGGAAATGTCAAAGCTAAAATGATCAAATGTCTGTTACTATAGTAAATCATTACGCGGTAACAAGATTTCAACTTAATATCCAAGTGCTACTTAGCGCCATGATGTCTTAAAATTTAAAATATTTTACTACTTACATGTGTCGATTTCGACTGTAAGGGAATTTCGATATGAATAATTAATATTATTTTCTGCCCTTGAATAATTTAAACCTTTAATTTTGTACTTTGTATCTATAAGGAATCAAAAACTGTAAAACTTCCTATGAACTCATTCTCTTCTTATGATAAATAAACTTTAAAGTATTTTATTTTATACAATTCAATCCACAGATACAAACATTTTGTATAATAAATTTATTTTATTCTCATTTCTTACTTGTATTTTATTCTTAAATAAAAAATATATTTATATTTTACATAATACCGTCCGATTTTATTTAAACTTAATTTGAAAGTCTAATTTTGTCACTACTTTCATATCAAAATCTGAGCAATTACTAGGCGAAATTTATATGAAGTCTAAGTAGTCCAACGTCTGAAAATTTGTGTATGCTAATTTCTAACTATGACAAAATATTCTAATATATTCGATCAGATGTCAAAAGTTTATTGTTTATAAGAACAGTGTTGCCAATTTAAAGATTTTATTATTCACATGTTTGACAAGATGAGTTTGAAAACCTTAAAAGGAGCAAAATATTCTTGTTAGTACTTTCGACAGCAGTGTTACTATACTCATCCCTAATAAATCAATTAACTTTTCAATTTAGGAATAGACCAAGCGCAATTTTCAAAGTACAAAGCGACATGACACTTTTCGCTCACTTCCTTCTCATGTACCTAGCTTGTACAGTTATACATATTGTATGAAGGTCTAATGATGCATACAGAACTTTCGTTCTATCCATAGCTAGTCGTGTTCCTTTGGTCTTACAATATGACGTATTCCCATTCACCCATCGTCTCATCGTGTAAATGAATCTCCATTAGTTGACTTGACCACTTTATTCAATGGTGGTGGCGGTGGCAGTGTCAGTGGCGGTCGTAATATACAAAATAATATATGAAAAATGTACAAGTTCGTAGTCATCAACTAGTGGCGGTGGTTGCGGCGTTGGGCTCCATAACAATGGTTCCCATTTTTACTTTTTAAATTGTATTTATTTATTTCAGTCGGAGCTAGAGCTCTAGAAGCCTCAAAGGGGGCCAGTCTGGGTTGAACTCGCACATTGTACAGACGATATATAAATTGTATCCGCAATTTCAAATCAATAAATAGTTGCGTTTCTTTTTTGATAATTTCAACTCTTTTTAAATCTGGAATAACAGAAAAAAGGTACCACACACATGGAATTTCAAATGTTATCGGAAATTGACATTTAATCAGTTTATTTTTTGGTTGTCATTTACTGATAATGAATCTAAATACCGACATAGTTTCAATGTCCAACAGTGCGAAACATAAATTTGTTGGATTTTAGTTATTTTTTTTTCAATATCTTAAATTGAATTTAATCGTTAAACCGCTGTCGGTAGTTCGTGGTCGTGTGTAGAACAAGTGAAGGCTTTTTGGTACTTTATTTCCGGTGAATCAGAAACTACAAAATTACCGACTAACTCTTTCTGTCTGTTTGTAATAAATTATTCACTATTTCTACCTAAATTACTTTGGTGATAAGCAAATAGCAAAGTTCAATAAAATTAAACAAAAAGAAACAATAACAAAAACATAGCGAAAATCACGTCGGGTCTTCCTCTTGTTAAAATTGATAAACCGACTAAAACACAAACAAAAACAAAGCTTGGTTTATGTTTATATTGAGTTCAAATTAAAAACCTTCGCCTCCTCATTCGGCGTGATAAAATTGTCACCACTCACCGCGCACCGTTCACCG